>NC_132812.1:17575086-17876752 GCF_048594095.1 Paramormyrops kingsleyae
GTACAAAGATTCGGAAGATGAGGCTACCTTCTGTTCCAACCGTTGAAATGGATCAGATACTCCGGGACCTTCCTGCCCCGCTCATCTCTGCCCAGGACAACGTCAACCACCTGAAAGGGTCACAACGAGATTCTCAGCTGCTGTATTATATATAAGGAACCTCCCAGGTAAGCCGGCGTTGGGAGAAATGGCCACTTTAAAAAGTAAAACTTTAATTAATTTTTGTACAATTAACATTTCACACGCAGAAAGAGAATATTAGTGGCCTCGTGCCTGACTTAAGGTCGTTTCGTTTCAGTTCTTAACAAAAATAAATGTCTAAATATGACGGGCAGAATCCAACGAAACAGGAAGTGCAGGAGTTAGTCGGGTCCGAAACAGCAGTTCAGCTGCAAAATCGCCGATCGGCAAGAAAGTAAAACCACACCGCATCTTGTATTTTCATCTTCAAATGCACAAAACCATCAATGAAACAAAATAATAATAATAAAAGTGAAAGACTAAGACACGGGCGTTTATAATGAGCCATTGCAGGCCTTACGTAAACAAACTAAAACGTTTAGCCAAATAACTACATGCAACCAGTAATCTAACGCGTGCAGCATAACTTAAACGACTAATTACTGTTTAAAGAGTTTGCATCTGGGTGCGTTCTTGTTTTTCTGCTATTAATTAGCAAAAATGACACGCTTGCTGTGCTGCCGTGTGCTAAGAGCCCTTTAGCCGGGACTATAAACGGAATCAAAAACTACGCAGAAATCAGTTTATTTTAGCTTACTACAGAAAAACGTAGAAAACACAGTAATGCGCGCACAGAGGGCCTTGTACGAAGTTACCGGTGAGCTCGTTTTTTACCTTTGCATCATACAGCACTTTAGCCTTAGTTGGGTCTGGTTCAAAGCAGAGAACTTTTTCTCCTTTGTGAAATTTAAATTTCATTCCCCGAGAGTTCATTTGTTCATCATGGCGAGCAGGAGAGGAGGAATCTGAACCCCCCGACTCCTTAACCCGTTCACCGCCGTGCTTTATCAAACCAATCCTGGTTCCTGGAGAGGGGAAAACACAAGGATAGCTAGGATGCAGTCCCCGATAGCTGAAACGCGGAAAACAAATCGCGGACTGACCCTCGTAGGACTCCGTAGCAGCTAAGAAGCAGCAGCGCGTGTTTTAGTACGCGCGTCCTGGGCGGAAGGTGTTTCGTGCCGATGGTCCCTTCCGGTCTCTTCCGTTCCCTTCTGATCAGTTTTCTGTGCTGTTCTTTGTCATACGGTTGGGTGTGCGTTTTCTTCCCGATCGATTCGATTAATATTTGTTTCTGAACCCCATATTGCTGGAGGATGACTATCATCGCAGCACCCATCACGTCAATTGTATTGGCACCCTAGCATATTTATAAATATAACAATCGACGCTGGTCTCACTTTTGTTAAACATTTTTGTTAAGAAATTACAAAAAAATCTCGTGCAAAATTACTGGCTCCTTCCAGCTACTGATTTTGATGCAAAGTAACTGATTTTCATTTTCTTCCTTTCAGCTGTATTGTTACAGGTAATTTTCTATCTAATCTTCGCATGCATGCAGTTCTGAAGACTTGTACTGTATTTATTGTCTAGCTTTCCTCGGTGAAAATGGCCAAGAGAAAAGAGCTATCTGTGGATATCAGAAAAAAAATCATTGCCAAACATAAAAAACTAAAAGGCTACAAATCCATTTCGAAAGACCTTGGTGTTCCTGTCTCAACAGTTCGCAATGTTATCAAGAAATTTGCAGCCCATGGGACAGTATTGAACCAAGCAGGACGTGGGCGTAAGAGGAAAATTGATCAGAAGTCTCTGCGACGGCTGGTGAGAACTATTAAAAAAACACCATGTGCAACTGTTGAAGACTTAAAGGTTGACCTTGAGAGATCTGGAACAGTAGTGTCCGCTACCACTGTCCGCAGGGCTCTAAATCAGGAAGGGTTATGTGGCTGCAGGGGCCTGTTCTTGAAAAGGACACAAAAAGGGCAGCCTGAACTAAAAAAAAAAAAAAAAAAACCTTAAACTAGCCTAAGGCTTCCCAGAAAAATGTTCTACAGACGAACAAATGTTCCATTTGCTCCAGAGCTATTGAAATAAATCAGAGGACAGATAAAGAGCTCACAGAGTAAATGTTATACACAAATCCAGAAGTTAAGAGGGATCCTCAAAAATCGAAATGATGCAAGAAGTAGCTGAGGAGATGACTGACGTTAGGTCATCCACAGCATGGCCAAGTTTCTCCTCTTCTCCCAGCCCAGTTTTGGTCCTGTTCTCCCTACTGCTAATTGCTTTTTTGTTGTCTTCCACATTGATTTGAACCATGATCATTTTTACAGTCTGAGCATTGCTGTGCTAATTTTACAAACTAAATGATATGCATTTACTAGTGGTTAGAAGTCCATTGATTTCTTCAGAGGACCAAAATGGATGCGTGAATAACCACTGAATGTGATGGTATCACAGCAGCTTTGTCCTGTCTACTAACTGCCCTGTGTGACCTAGGGCCTGTATCATGAAGCAAGGTTTGTTGGTTAGCTAGATAACTTGTTGGATTTAAGGTATGCCAGTTTAAATGAAGTTTATCTTCACTCACTTACATTTGCTCCAAACTACCTTAAGTCTGACAAGTTATCAAGCTAAGCAAGAAATCCTGTTTCATGATACAGACCCCAGGGTGATTATGATTATTACTTATTGCTGTTGTTACCTCTACATGTATCGTACACTTTAACGATTTAACTTAATTGGGAATGTCTGTACTGCAGATATTGTTACGGATCATTTGGTGGTCTTTATAAATGCACTACAGGAGACTTTAGTAGAAAGAACTTTTCTTTTTTTCCCCTTTTTAGTCCGTTTTACTGCAGATAGTTCACAAATCAAGTCCTTTTCAGGAAATGACATTGCCCACTAGATGGCTCCCTTCCTGTATGTATAATATCAACAAGCTTGGCTTACAACAGGATTCCTGGCTAGCAGTTCACTGGAATCAGTAAATAAAACATTCGCAAGAGGTGCTGTCATTTAACTACAGAATTCATCAATGTTTTGTATGTCACAGAGAGCTAATATTTAGACATTCCTCTTGAAAATGTTGAAATTTTAATTTGTTGTGCTTAATGGTTGGCATAAATGGAATGATCAATGACAAAGTATCCCATGTAGTCTACAGGTCAGAAATGAATGTACAACATTTCATTTCTTAGCAAAGATGCAAAATATAAAAAAATGTCAAAATAAGGATACAAAGACAGTACTGTTTGATCCATCCATTTTCTGTACCTGCTTGTCCTATTCATGGTTGCTGGGGGTTTGGTGCCTACAGGTAAAATGCAGGGAACAACCCAGGATGGGGCACCTACCTATTGCAAGACACACACACTCCCCAATTACTCTCAGCATGTTTTTGGCCTATGAGGAAACTGAAGAACCAGGAGGAAACTCCATGACAACATAGCAGGGAATATTCAAACTCCACACACATGGAGCCATGGCAGAGACTTGAACCCAGGTCCCAGAGGTGTGAGGCAACAGTGCTAACCACTGCATCACCATGCCACCTCCCTGCATAGCTGTATGTTCCTGCCCCCCAGGGTGGCTGGGCAGAGTTCCTGTGTATGTGGCCGTTAGCTTATTGAATGCCGCAGAAACCCCCAGTTCGGTGGTGTGAGGTGTGCACTGCTGCTCGGGATGACTGACCACTGCCACTGTGTTCCTCCTACATGCCCCCCCTCCCTTTAATATCCATCATTTCCTACAGTTATCAAGGACCTTGACTTCCTTTGTTTGTGTGAAGGTGTAGCATCACTCAGTTATATATTTCACCTCTGTGAAGAAGAAAATGTAACAGTACTTGTAAAAGCTGCTGTTGAGATGGCACCGGTGTGTCCCCAGTCAGCCTCGTCACCCCCACCATCTGATCCCTACTCCTCACACTCCACCAACCTGGATAATCTCCAAAATTACTGGATTGATTAACTGGTAATGTGAAAACCAATAAATGTGTTTTTACCAGAATGTTCTGAGTCCTACTTGTGACACCTTTTCATTTATTGTACATTCCACTTGCATGGCCACTTGCACAATCTTTCCCCCATCAATTAGGTGGATACCCATATTTCTTTGTATATGCCTTAATACCCATGTCTGAAAACGTCTTTTGTATTATTTACACTCTTCAATTGACTAAATATTTATATTTTATCTAATATGTTGTCATTTGCGCCATGACCACTGTTTTCTGTGACAAAACTGTAAGATCCATAAGAAATACCAGTGGTATAACTAAGTAACTACCATGCGATTTCAAATGGACACAAAGGTGCACACAGTCCCCATTGTAATTGTCTTCTAAGATCAAATGTGACTGATGCCTGTTTTTCAATGCACACACACAAGCTGCAGTAGCTGCCAAGGAACTACTTCACAGGCACAATGGGGTGCACATAAAACCAGTGTAATATCGGCACCCCCAATAATATTATTATTAATTAATATTATATTATTAAGAGTTTCTAAGTTGTACTGTCATTGAACATTGACACTTTGAAAATGAATGAATTTGTGACAAAATGCCTCATGATGTGATAGTATTAGTGACAAACATTACATTTTGCATTAAAATATATTGAAATATATTTGGAATTAAGCTCTTCATTTTGCAGGTATGATAATAGGACATGTTAACAGACATTCTAACGGAGAATGGCCTATATTTGTGTTAGGATTGCGCGCTCTAAGATAAGATTCTTTAGGTCGTTAAATCTTAATTGCATGGCAAATGTAAATTGTTCTTGGCAAAACAAATTTGTAGTCTATCATAACATAGAAAGAGGGGTGATGGAGGGTCATGGATATCATGGCATATTCAGGGAAGTCATTCATTTATAGGGGGCCTTGAATATACTAATGGAGACCAGTGCATGTATAAATGAAAATATCGGTGCACATTATACGCTCAGGTCGGCAAATTCTACCGTGGGCTCTTCCTATTTCTTCCGTCCTTAGTGGGGGCCCAGAATATCCACGTATGCCCCTGAATACAAATATTTATTCAGAATAATCAATTCAATGATTATAGAGTGACCTCAAGGTTAACTAGCTTTCGGTTACAGAGAGGTACTTTGCTGTTTTCCCCCTGTTTATCTCTTAAAATAAAACATGTGCAAAACGATTATTTTGATATTCGAGGAGCAAATCTTAGGTTTCGCTTACAGCGTCATCCGTCTGTGATTGTGTCATCGGGGATGACGTCATGGGGGCAATACGACTGCATGTATCACAGAACAGCCCTTCCTCCGTTTCCTCCATCTGTTTTAGGGCAGCCAGTATCCGTCCCACTTTTATCAGTGACATCCCGGGTTACTTCATAGACTCTTTCATCACACGACTTTACCTCCCCCGCAAATCCCCGAGGTAGGGGGCTTTTACAGACCATACCAAGTGTCTTTTCTGAAGCGCAAACTACAATTATTGTTTGAGTTGCATTTAATAAGCACCTAGCAAACTACATTAACGAGGTTATATTCGATAATAGGAACTACAGTATGCCGCGCAGTGCATTTGATATTGTTTTGTTTAACGTCAGGTGACAGCAAGTTACACTAGATGACGTAAAAATGATCTCTTCAAACTGCTTATGACATTGGATTTTCGATCTTTTTAAACCGAGCGCTCCGAAACTAAATGTTTATCTTCTTTGGTTTTATGGTGAGTAAAAGATTGTGGAATTGGGGTGGGACCGTTATCAGTGTCTGAAGTAAAAAGAGACGGGATGAGAGAGCCGGCGCAGGAGAAGGGAGCGTCCCAACACCGTGTTACTCAGAGAGGGGCGAAGCCGCGTGACGCTAAAGGAGAACTTCCAGCTAGAGTAAGCCTCGGGGATAACTAGGCTGACTAACCATGCAAGCTTACACCTTGACATTTTAAATCGATATTCGTTTATTCTAGAGGTACTTCCTTATAAATTATATATAGGCTATACAAAACAGAAATTCATCATAAGTCAATATGATGATATCCGGACCTGTGAATCGGAGTGATGCATGGGACAGCGTTGGGTGTGGAGAAAACTCGAAAGCATTATTAGTCTAGTATGTACCTGGGAGCAACTATCAAGGACAGATATTAATCTAGAGGGGAAAGGAGATGTCAGCTCAAGGACTCTTACACAGTGTTTTCTCATGCTCGTCCCCTACATCCAAAACTTTGTCAAAGCGAAGACTACGGCAGACAAGAAGTTTGGACCCCGCTATAATAGGAAACTACGGCACTGAAGGCACATCAGAAGAATATGACAATCTGGAGAGCAGAGCTTTGGGATCGCGGGAAGCAGGTGTTTTTTCCTCGAACCCAGAATATCTGCCTGGCTCCAAACTTGACCATCGCTCCAAGGTGTTGAAGCTGAAACAGCCGATTTCATCTTTTTCCAGTCCGTCTACTCCACTGGACATTTCACCGTCTTCGGTGTTTCAATTTGACTACGATCCTAGGGTCGTGAAACGGAGTATTCCTTGGGATCTACCCTTCCTCACAAAAAGCCAAGCGGTTAGTCCACTGGGAAGCACGACTTCCATCTTTTCGCCACGAAAGTGGCTTCAGAAAAAATTGCATCAATCCAGCACCCAGTCTTCTATTGTATGGAGATCCGAAGTAAGTATTTTGCAAAAAAAATAGGCTTGTAAAGAAACAATCTGCATGCATTGCTGAGATGTACAAAAAACACATGCTTGTTTGAGCGAAATGATTATTTCAAATGAATCCCAAAAATTCACATATCAGACACTGGCTCTCATGTGTGATCGGTATTTTCCCAGGATAAGCTGTCACACATAATCTTGTGTACGTAGAACAGGCTGCTATGCGCTAAATGGTCTAATCTCCATTGTACACCCTGCAAATAAATATCGCACATGGTTTTAACTACCGGCACCGCATTTTAAAAATAAAAAATCCTGGGACCATGTAAATAAAATCATTTCAAAACACACTCGGGAGCTATTTTTAGTGAAAGTCCCCCGGGCCACATATTTGACAACATTCCAGTCAGTGCCCTGATTAAATGGTTTGTGTTTCTCGTTTTTCGGCAATAGCATCACTCCAAGCAAATGGTCATTCTCTTATCCTCTTTGGTATAGTGTAAACCAAACTTATTTATTATTATTATTATTATTATTATTATTATTATTATTATTGTGCCCAGAGCAAAACGTCCCGCGGTTTTGCGTGTAGCAGCTGTCTCTTGCTGTGGGAACATGAGGCGGTTATTAATGTAAATGCCTTGCCGCTAAACTGTGCCGTGGGAAACACATATAAGTGATACTGAGAATGAATGTTTTGGCAGAAGTGTTGCATTAAATGGTATATGCATGGGATCGCACATTTGCTTCTGTCAAGCTACAGGAAAGATTTAAAAGTAGCTCCAATGATAGATGACAAATGTAAACGTGGACTCTGTGGAGACTTGCTAAAAAAAAGAACAAGTAATTTGATACGAGTAAAACACACTGATTAAAACAAGGTATTCTGATATATCTTCCAATCAAGCTGATTCTACGTCAGCAATTATGCCATTTGAACATGGAACTATATGTTAATTTCCCATGCAGTTAGGACATGACAAGTAATGATGAAATGATCTTCAATAAATTGGACATTATATCAGGGCCAATGTAGTACCTGCAATAACTTTTAGTAATTAGTTTAGTACAATAATCTGTAAGCGGTAATTATGGCCAGCCGCCATACGTGGGTGTGTAGTTAATTGTATCTAAGAAGTATCCTTTGATGACAAACATCGCAGGACGTGATACGTCTCACATTCGGGAGGGAAGGCTGTTGCGCTCGTGCCACTCAGGTCTGGTATAAACTGTGAAATCGCTCGGTTGCTATGCGATATGCGAGTGGAATACATGGGAAATCCATTATATGTATTTTTAATGAAGATGGTATGTTAAGTTTAGTTAAGTTTGTTTAGATTTTTTATTTTATATTTTACTCTGTTTACCAGAATATTTTCTGTGCTATTTAAAATGTGATGTCTTATTTAAACATATAGACATATAATATAAATATTTAAAAGACTTTGCTCAACTATTCTATATTTTTTGGGGTAAATTATATTAGTAAATGGAATATGTTTGGTGAGGTGGATTGTTAGGAATCCAGTGCTTTTAAGGATTCCACAATTATATTTCAGATTGTCACTTAACCTACTTTCTCCCGATTTAAAAGGTAAACAGTTGTCAGTAGGCCTAAAAGAAAAAGTGACCACTGGTCTTGCTACAAAATTGCACACAGCATGTCCAACATCAGGCCAGCTTTTAGTAGAACAGGAATATTTTGTTTTCAGTCGAGTGGCTCTGCCGTTGTCCAGTGAATTAGCAGAGCAGATGAAAGCATGACTGGTTACCAATGAAAACATGCTGCAAGATCCGACTTTAACCCAAATTAATTCTAACCCGCAGTGTCTGTATTTACTGCCCTTGTTGTCTTTGAGTCTTTTGTAATAGTCTCATCCTATCTGTATATCCAATGTACTGATATATAATTCCTTGCATTTCGATTTGGCTGTTATCTAGTCAGATTTGTTACTTGATTACATTCAATTTCAAGGCTATGTTGCTTGTATATATAATGCTTACGTTGTATTAAAAATTAAACTTTAATATGTAGATTGCAGAATGTTAGTACACAGATGTTTAATCATTTTGGCAAAATATGACTAAATATTCAGTAGAGGCACCTTTCATGTCAGTTACGGCTGTGAGCCTTTCTCTCTCTGCCTCTGGCAGCTGCATGCCACGCTCGCCGCGCGTTTTGCCGTATCGTTTTGATGTGTTTGTGTCCCATGTTGGTATGACCGTGTTTACAGAGAGCAGCTGTTAAGTCTTCCCATGATTCTTAACAAGATTCAGGTCAGGGCTTTGACACAGTGGCCTCTCAGGGACATTGACCCACTGATTCTTAACGAAATGGTCAGTAGTTTAATTCAAATGTTCAAGAATGAAAAATCTCTTTCAAAACAGTCTCTCCTACCAGGATGTGCTTCTGCATTCCAATAGCATTTTCTGTTATTTTGTCTGATGAACACGTGTCATGAATCTGTGTGTGTGTGTGTGTGTGAGCAGGTATACCTTACATATGGGGACACAATGTCCCCACAAAGTGATGAATATCCCTTTTTTCCCTTATGGGGGCCAGTATCCTGGTCCTCATAAGGGAAAACTCAATTTTATAAAAACCTGTGACTGCAATGAAAAACTAAAAATGCAAAAACTCTTGTATTTTGCTGGGTTATTTATGGTATGGTTGGGTAGGGGTTAAGGTTGTCATAGTTAGCGTTAGCATTTTATCCATAGAAATGAATGAGCGGTCCCCATAAAGATATGTTTACCCGACATATGTGTGTGTGTGTGTGTATGTGTGTGTGTCTGTGGGTGTAAAGGCACAAATCTGCATACCAGGCTGCAGAGATACATATTGTAACAATAAGGGTCACAGGCCCGTGTACCAGCCTGCGGAAAGCATGACTGAAGATGGGCATGAACTGAATAAGCTTAACTCATAAATGTAGGTATTACATAGGACAGGTGGGTATGGATATGGATGGATGTAAGCATGGGCATTGATACTAGCCACACCCACTTCTTGGACAGACTTCACCTTCTCAAAGACTCCATTGCAGCCTAAAGATGGTTGACACGAGTTCCTTGGATTCTCAATATCATCAGTTCTGTTTTTACACTGGGAGTCAAGTGGTGCATGTGACATCGGTGCCTGTTTGGGAGCTCAGTGGTGCCTCTTTACTTGCAGACTGTGAAGCTATGATGCTACTGCACTGAGTAGATGATGCACCTTAATAGGTTAATTCCTCAGTGAGAGTGATGTGGATTGTGGAGTACATTTGTGAATGCCTGGAGTCACGGTTGCCGTCTGCTGCATGCCCTGGAGTCATGGTAACCCTCTACTGCATGCCCTGGAGTCATGGTAGCCCTCTGCTGCATGCCCCGGAGTCATGGTAGCCCTCTACTGCATACTATGGAGTCATGGTTGCCCTGTGCTGCATGCCCCGGAGTCATGGTAGCCCTCTGCTGCATGCCATGGAGTCATGGTAGCCCTTTGCTGCTGCATGTACTGGAGTCATGGTAGCCCTCTGCTGCATGCCCCGGAGTCATGGTAGCCCTCTGCTGCATGCCATGGAGTCATGGTAGCCTTCTGTTGCTGCATATACTGGAGTCATGGTAGTCTTCTGCTGCATGCTCTGGAGAGATTTCGGTGATGCAGTTTAATCCTTAGTGCAGTATTAATCCAGTGTCCAGCTGTAGTACAAAGGTGCAGTGTTTCTGCTTCATTCTCCCTTAAAACGATGACCAGTCTGGCATGTTTTCTGATGCATACTGAATATGCACTATCATTGTTACTATTCTGCAATCATTATAATTTTTGCAGGCAATTTTGCAGCTCTGTCAGTGTTACTGATTTTTTGTGTCTCAATGACACCAGACATAATGGCTCAAAAGAAAAGTATAGCCCTGTACGTTACTAAGGCCTGAAAATAGTCATAAATTAATCTCCTCTTTCTCTGAAGGTGGAGCTGAGATGAAAAGCTATATGTTGGGATGAAACTGCTCGGCCATCAGGAAAAGGATTTTTGTATCTGGCTTTGATTAACTATGTGTTAGTTATCATAGATTGTGTGTCTGCCGGTTCCTGGTCCCTGACTACAGACATGCAGGCACATAACTACCTGACAGTCTTGTAAGAAGGTACAGAATAAGGCTGGAGAGCTCTACTGAGGACTACAGTGTAGGCTTTTGATTCTCTTTAAATTGAGTTATGTTCGGTGAAGTTAGGTCCTCCCCCTGTGTTAACTGGAATAAATGAAGTAAAAGTCAGGAACACTGAGAAGCAGCTTGAACCTGTTATGCACCACTGAAGAAAGGGCTTCCTGAGAGAGACAGCTGGGCTGTTTAAGCTGCTGTTTGGAGAAGCAGGAGGACGTGAGCTGATGTGGAGTCAGAGCCTCTGTGCTGAGATACGGCTAAGAGATCGGGAATGGCATGAGGAAGCGGGGTCCGAAGTTGCTGCAAATCATACTGAAAAGCTGTGAACGGTCGATGGCAGACTGAAGGGGTTTGTGTGACTTTGGGCTAAACCGGGTTGGTCTGGTTTTATTTAATGTTCAGGTTTCTGTGAAAACACCTCTCGCAAATATGTGTTAAAACTTTGGTAATAAAACATACATTTATGTGAAAAATCATTTGTGCTGATTATAATTCAACAGCACTCACAATTCAAGTGAATGAAAGGTACAAACTAGCTTACAGAAACAACGGGTTGCTTTGATTGAAGCCTGTTTACTAAGAAAATGATGAGTTTATCTCTGTTCAGGAAGTGACATTTGTGAAATTGAAAAAAAATATCCCTTGACAAAAATCAGCCTTTTCTGCTAAAATTAATTTCCTCAGAAAAATTTTAAAACTTTAGATCTTTATTATTTACAATTAGTCATTTAATAATTCTTTATTTTTTTAGCTAGTCTGGACCAGTAGTCATCAACAAAGCCATATACAGAGTGTAGGTTTTATGTGTATATGTGTGTCTGCCAAACAGGCACCAAGTCTAAACTAAAAATACCAAAAGTCTTGTATTTTGTTTGGTTACTTATGGTTAAGGTTAAGCCTGGGTTGGGGTTAAGGTTGTCATAGTTTAGGATTAGGATTTTTGCCATAGAAATGAAATTATGGTCCCCAGAAAGATATGATTAAAATGTGTGTGTGTGTGTGTGTGTGTGTGTGAGAGAGAGAGAGAGAGAGAGAGAGAGGGAGAGAGAGAGAGAGAGAGCCCATCCTGTGTTGTTCCCTGCCTTGTGCCTGTAGCTTCCTGGACAGACCCTGGACTCCCTGAGACCATGAATAGGACAAGTGGGTACAGAAAATGGATGGATGGATGGATGTATTGATGGAAGGATGGACCACGTATTTCTTCTTCTGTTTGTTGTTGTGGATGCAAATGCTACTGAAATGTTTCAGAAGTTATAGCGTAAATAATACATTACAACATATGTATGGCAGAAGGCCCGAACCAAAGCTTTGGAGACTCTTTGGAGAATGCTACGTTTAGCCATGTGCCTGAATAGCTGCTACTAGAGATGCAGCAATTTGTCAGAATGTTTAGAAGCCCCCTCCCACCCCTCCCCAGTTCAGGATTCCAGGAGTTAATCAATCTGCAGATTACGACCAGAAAAGTCACTGGCCGTAGCTGAAATTAGTACGTAGCCAAATAAGGAAATGGGAGCCAGCAAAGGAAAGCAAAGAAGGTGGCTATTAAAATGCATTCCGCTGTGAAAGTGTTTAATTACTATTTTAGGATAAGTTTATTCAGATTTACTATGTGAGTCTAAAATTCACAGCTTGGTGACCAAATCGTTTATGTGTTGGACATTAAATATTCTTTTTAATGGAAAGAAAGTCACTGTCTGTGACATATCTGTGAACTAACTGAATATTTGGTGGTGATGCTGTTATGATTCACAGATTCTGTGAATCTTGTTTGCTTTTTTCCAATTGGATTATAACTGAAATGATTCATTTAAACAAACTATGGTATTAGTTTGCTGTACTCTAGTCAAAAAGGGAGCCATATTTTTTTTTGCCTGGAGAAGACAAGATATTTGCAGACTTAATACAGTTGTATTTATTTTAGCTGACTTTTTCTCTGGGTGCGTATGCTGTGCAGGCTTTGCAACTCTAAATGTATATCTAACAAGTAAAGAGAGCGTGGGGCAGCCGGCTGCCAAAGCTGCTTTGTTGGGGGATGTTTGGAATACCGGAGTGCCATTTCCACATCTGGCTCAGACATCGCTGTCGTACTGCTTTGGATTTAAAAGCCTAGGTTCAGTGAAATGACAGCTGCTGTCTAAGGCAGAAGCTGGCCACTAAGAGAAATGCGATTGCTGATTTCCAGCCTGCTAATCTTATGTGTTGTGGAATGGAACTGTCAAACTCGATATGTTGTAGGTCCTGTGTGAAAGGGGAATAATCAGGGTCACTTCCTAAGTGACAAAAAAAAACTTTCTCACAAGCTGATGTTCATCTGCTCATCTTAAGTGAAAACAGAAAAAAAACAGAACGGAATGAACCTGTTATAATGAAAACTCACACTTAAAACAGAAAGCATCTGGAATAGTATGATCGACCATGAAGACTATGGAAACATTAAAAAATGATGTTCCATGGAACATCATGCGTTTTAAGTTTGGAAGAGTCGTTGCCCCTTCATTAGTTACAGTGCATGTTGTCCCTGCGTTGCACAGGTTTCCTCTAGGCACTATGTTTTATGGCCGCAGCTGACAAACAAGTGGTTATGGTCAACTGTTATCTCTAAATTATAAATAGTATTGTAATTAAGAAGGAAAAACCTTCCTATTCAACATGTTGAAGAGTTTTGCTCACCTTGGCACAGGGTAAAAAATCCTCTGTAAGCACTCATTCCTCTGATTTCAGGCCTCGGCACGGAGTGGAGATTCCTCTGTGAGCGCGAGCGCTCGTTCCTCTGATTTCAGGCCTCGGCACGGAGTGGAGATTCCTCTGTGAGCGCGAGCGCTCGTTCCTCTGATTTCAGGCCTCGGCACGGAGTGGAGATTCCTCTGTGAGCGCGAGCGCTCGTTCCTCTGATATCAGGCCTCGGCACGGAGTGGAGATTCCTCTGTGAGCGCGAGTGCTCCTTCCTCTGATTTCACTTTTGTCCATGTACAGACAGGTTGATGTTCCCTTGTGAGAACACCAGGGAAAGATATTAGTATTTAATGCTATTGTCACACTTGATCCTTGCCTTGTCACCTTTTTGTTACATCTGTCAGTGCCTGCTCAGCTTATTAAGCTATTGACAGACGTACCACAAAGGGGGAAGGGCTGGGTATACTGGGTACTCAGGTGAATTGCCCATAGTGTGTGAGTGTGTGTACTGTGATGAAATGGTATCCCCTACTTTGTACTCTCCACTTCCTGAGATGGACTGCTGCCCATGGATGTATAGCACATTGGATGTGTAGTACAATGGTTCTGTTTTACATGTGCAATTCAGTGAATGTGTAGTACAGTGAGTGCTAGCACAGTGCATGTGAAGTACTACATGTATGTATAGTACAGTGCATGTGTAGTACAGTTGACGGGTAGGGGTGTAGTACAGTGGATGTATAGCATAGTGGGCAGATGGCTGCACTGTAAGCCACTCCCAGTCATTTTTTCTTGCTAGGCAACCTAGTTTAATAAAATCAAAGAGGATTTTCATATTATTGGCAGATTCTGTACCGAAAAAAATAGCAGCGGGTGCAAAATGTCAAGACACAATGTGGCATTCAGAGCCGTTCTGCCATTGTGGCCCTGGTTACTGCAAAGAATGTCTTCAGGCTGGTCTGATGGGGGCACAGTGGGGTGACGACCTTCTCGTTAGGTGGACTTATAATTATGAAATTATGGTTGGGGGTGGTGTGTGGGTTACTTAGGTCACACACTTAACAAATGGATGATTATGATAAGTCTACAATACCATTTAATAGCTTTATAGATTATCTATGTGTTTTTTCTTGTGTATGCCTATTGCTCTTGCCTGTAATTGTGTAGAGTTCATGCACTTAGGTGAATTGGTGTTTACAGATTATATGCATGTGTGTATGTGCCCTGTGATGGACTGGCATCCTGTCCAGGGTGTCCCCTGCCCTGTGCCCTGTGATGGACTGGCATCCTGTCCAGGGTGTCCCCTGCCCTGTGCCCTGTGATGGACTGGCATCCTGTCCAGGGTGTCCCCAGCCCTGTGCCCTGTGATGGACTGGCATCCTGTCCAGGGTGTCCCCTGCCCTGTGCCCTGTGATGGACTGGCATCCCGTCCAGGGTGTCCCCAGCCCTGTGCCCTGTGATGGACTGGCATCCCGTCCAGGGTGTCCCCAGCCCTGTGCCCTGTGATGGACTGGCATCCCGTCCAGGGTGTACCCCAGCCCTGTGCCCTGTGATGGGCTGGCATCCTGTCCAGGGTGTACCCCTGCCCTGTGCCCTGTGATAGACTGGCATCCCGTCCAGGGTGTCCCCTGCCCTGTGCCCTGTGATGGACTGGCATCCTGTCCAGGGTGTCTCCAGCCCTGTGCCCTGTGATGGACTGGCATCCCGTCCAGGGTGTACCCCAGCCCTGTGCCCTGTGATGGGCTGGCATCCCGTCCAGGGTGTACCCCTGCCCTGTGCCCTGTGATAGACTGGCATCCCGTCCAGGGTGTCCCCAGCCCTGTGCCCTGTGATGGGCTGGCATCCTGTCCAGGGTGTACCCCTGCCCTGTGCCCTGTGATAGACTGGCATCCCATCCAGGGTGTCCCCAGCCCTGTGCCCTGTGATGGACTGGCATCCTGTCCAGGGTGTCCCCTGCCCTGTGCCCTGTGATGGACTGGCATCCCGTCCAGGGTGTACCCCAGCCCTGTGCCCTGTGATGGGCTGGCATCCTGTCCAGGGTGTACCCCTGCCCTGTGCCCTGTGATAGGCTGGCATCCTGTCCAGGGTATCACCTGCTCGTGCTCATTTCTTCCAGGGATTGGTACCATGATCAGGATCATCCTGTAATGCATAAATAGTTATAAAAGATTCATGGATGGATTGATGGATGGATGGGTGGGTGGGATAAATTGAATAAATGGGGGTGCCATGATGCTCAGGGAGGCAGTGTTATGATCAGAAGGCTGTTGGTTCAAATCACATGGTCAGCAGAGTGACTTTCCTGTGGGGCCCTTGAGGAGGCCCTTAACCCCATTTGCTCCAGGGACTATTTGAGCCTGTTGTCTCAGAAATGCATGTTACATTTGATAAAATTGATTAAATTAAATGTAAATATGAATCATGAAAGGCTGTGAATTGGAGGGACTGTCAGTTTGCCCATTAATTTGGTGGTAAATCAGATTTCTTAGTGAAAAAGGAAGACCGAATCTTACCTCGATGACAATCCAAAGCATACTTAGCTTCTCGCACCAGATTCCACACCACATGCAACAGGTTTGAAATGCAGTGGTCCAGTTCTTCTCATGAGCCAATCAAGATTTCAAATGAAAAAATGTATGACCATAGAACAAGAGATTTCCAACGTTCAGTCAATTTTTCCCCTGATATGAATCACTCTTTTCTCCTTTTAGATTTTCATTAAACTGCCCTTATCTATTTGAAAGACAAGACCTTGTTTTCCAGTAAATGAAGAAACCAACTCAGCACAAGCAGCGTGCAGTTCTGAGTTGAAGATGTTTACTCTCACACTGTGGAGCTCAGATCCTCGATACTGAAACGTAACCACAAATCAGGCATGGCTGGCAGCAAGACACAAAAAAGGCTGAGAAATAGCAAGTGGCTGCTATAAATAGAAAGTGAGCCAAAGATCGTGTGCTGTGTTGTTCCTGCACTGTGCTGTTCCTGCACTATGCTGTTCCTGAGCTGTGTTGTTCCTGCACTGTGCTGTTCCTGCACTATGCTGTTCCTGAGCTGTGTTGTTCCTGAGCTGTGTTGTTCCTGAGCTGTGTTGTTCATGCACTGTGCTGTTCCTGAGCTGTGTTGTTCCTGAGCTGTGTTGTTCCTGCACTGTGCTGTTCCTGAGCTGTGTTGTTCCTGCACTATCCTGTTGCTACACTGTGCTGTTCCTATGCTATGCTGCTTCTGCGCTATGTTGTTCCTGCACTATCCTGCTCCTGTGCTACGTTGTTTCTGCGCTGTGCTGCTCTTGCGCTGTTTTCCTGTGTATACTTTGTAGCCTTATATGTTGTATTTCATTGATGGAACATGTTTATATGAACCTGAATTATTAGATTTCCACATTATAAATTAGGAAGTAAGGACATGAATGTCAATAGACCTGGAGATTGTTTAGCAAGGTTAATGTAACTTGGAAAAAAATCTATTCTATATATTTTCCTTATGGACACATAAACCTAATGAATGCAAACATGACTGGAATGAAATGTGAATCTATGGTCTTGGGAAAGCAAGTCAATTCAATGCAACACTGGTAGGTTTCACAGTGTGTGTGGAAGTAATGTGTCCACACCAAGTGTATCTGGAGGGGGTGTTTGCAAATGCTTTCCAGAGAGCCTGAAGGATTGCATCTGACAGGGTGAGAGTGGAAAACAGGAAGTAGTTGACAGCTTAAAGAGACTAGAGTTGGGAGTGGGGGTTGGTTCTGAAATATGCCCTATTTGGCAGCAATATGTGTTGTCACAGTAGACAGTGAGCATCAAAATTGAAAATAATGAAAAATTAATGAAGTATTCAGAGTTTCAAAGGACAATTCAACCAGTTCTAATTTCTGTAACAAACATTATTATTAGTCATCTAAATAATAAGGAGCTCTGTCAGTCTATAATGGCACAGGGGTCTATGTCTGTGATTGGAAGGTCGACTGGAACTGTGTTTGAGTCTTGTATTTTGTTTGGTTACTTATGGTTAAGGTTAGGGCTGTGTATGGGTTAGGGTCATTGTCTTGGGATTTGAGTTTTCCCCATAGGAATGAATGGAGTGTCCTCACAAAGGTATAATTACGAACCTGCGTGTGTGTGTGTGTGTGTATGTACCCTATACTATTGTCTACATTTTAGAATAATTATAAAGACATCAAAACTAAAAATAACATATACAGGTTATGTACTAGGTACTACATATATGGGTTATGTACTACATACAAAAAATATTAAACGAAAAAATAATTTGTCGGGGGGGACAGCCCTGTGGTTTGGGACTCAAATCCTGTGATCGGCGGAGTGATGCCACCATTGGCCCCCAGTGGCTCCAGGGACTGGCTGACCCTACTGTCTCCTCTATGCCAGTTTCCTCAGGTGGCCTCTTGAGATGCTTTTCCAGCTCTCCTTTAGGAGGTTCCACATATGCTTAGCACCCATTGGCCGCTTTTCCTTCACTCTGGTCTAACTTCTTCAAACAACTAGAGGAGACGGGATCAACCAATCAAAATCTACTGAAAATGACAACTGTTTCATGTGACCTCAGCAATAATGCAAACAAATGCAGTGTCACAACTGCACCATGCATTGTATTGAATGGACTGGATATAACATGCTCTAGTTGCTTGGACCCACCTCCTCTACAATCTGATTGCTTATCTCTCTGAGCCAGTCATTTTTCCTTCTGCCCTCAGAACATTTTTGTGTAAGTAAAACTCCCATGAGTGATTTGCATCACAGATTATGTTGTTTGCATGTGAGAGGAAGTTAAAATAATTAAATGTACAAGTGTCAGTTTCCTTCTCTTCAAACAGAGTTAATATACCCAGCAACTGCAGATTCTCTGATGACACACCTCTGGGTAAATTTATGTTGTTTTAATGTGCAGAGTGATGAAAAGTGAATGTTCGCTTGTAGTTTTAATGTTGATGTTCTTTGTCAGACATTTGCCTATTTATCAGGTTTATGATTTTATGAATTCCATTCCATCTGGGATCAGCTCTAGGTCCCCATATGAGCCTGATGAGGAAAAGTGGATGGATGGATGGTATGATTTATGGCTTTAACACTGTCACAACTCTAATGCAGAAAATACTTCTTGCAGCGAGAATATGTTTGATAGTTAGGATGTTTCTCTTTAGATTGCCTTGAATGATGCAATGCCCTCTCTGCTCTTGGGGAGATGTTACATTTTACAGAATTTGTTTTCTTCTGCCATATTTGGGCCCAGAGGCTCTAGTGAGTCTTTTGCTGCCAAGTGTTACAGAATGAGGAGCAAAAGTAACTTAACAGCTACAGTTTGTCGCTGAAAAAGCCCTAAAAAAAAAGTATGATCTCTTCTGCTGATGATGTTTGATATAGTCATACCTAGCTCATTTTAAATCAGAGTTTTGTGTAAATTAAGCAGAAAATGTCAGGAAGAGGTTATTTCTCAGTGCTCCACAGAGAAGGAGAGGGAGACAGAGAGATGGAAAGGGTTTCCGAATCTGGCAAAATGCCCTAAAATGTACAGCACTACGCCAAAATGTTCTGCTGCTCTCAAGAGGCTGAACCTAAAAGGTACAAGGTAGATTAAATCAGATAAAACTATAAACGCTGGACCTGTGTTAAGCAGACATGTGACACACACACACAGTGATGTTGCAATAGCAGTAAATAAATAAAAGTTTCATTTTAGATGCATATGCTTGTGGTGTTTGGATTTCCAAGTTTCATTTAACAAATAAATGTATTGCTAACATCCATCCATCCATCGATCTTCTAACTTCTAACTTCCAGTAGCAAAACAGAGCTGAGTGCGAGTGGAACCTTCCAGGCCGTGTCATTGAACCGCGTGAGGTTTGTGTTTGCTGGTGATGCTGCAGGGGTCTGCTTCCCACAACCCGAGGACTTCTGTCCGCTCGGTGGCCGCTTGTGCTGTTTGTGGATTCAGTATACATTAGGGCAACCTGTTTACAAAAAGGATGCAAATTGGATTCCATGACGAAGTCTGTGAAACACCCATAATGCTGAGGGTGTGTCTGATTGTGGGGCCTTTAGGTGACTGATGACGAGCTTCTGATCATCTCTGGAGCTCATGCACAATCTAGAGCCTGAATGAGATGCAGAAGGTAATAAATTAAAACCACCATAACTAACCATGATGCATTTGTCTGCCTAGAACCCACTCTCTCCCACAAATACATGACTTTATTCAATGACTGTTGCAATAGTGGCTGGTTGACCAGAGTCCGACTGAAGCGTTTTCTTGAGTGTGATGTTATGACAGCCTATGAGAAACTACTCTAAATGAGTATTAGTGTTACATTTGACTTGCTAGTCTATATGATAGACACTGTATTTTTGTTACTGTGATATTAACTTACAGTTTGACCCCTTTTCTTAGGAAATATTACTAACCCTAAAATAGATTTTATTATTCTGTGTTAAATGTCGACAGACTTAAGAATTCAAGGGTCCCAGCTAATATACATTACAAGCGTTTTATTTCACTGATTGACTTGTGTTCTCAATGGATGTCGTCTTAGTTTGTTGTGAACGTCAGTGACGATTGTGAACACGTGTTTGTATTTGTTCTTTCATGTGACTGACCTTCTTTGATCAGTGTAGTGTAGCTCACTTATAGAGGGATGTTTTTCTTTCTTTTTCTTTGGTCAGTTTAAATCTTCCTCGGCTTTTAGACTGATGGAAATTCCCATTTTGGTTTCACCTCCACACTGAGTCTTAATATTGTTGCCTTTGGGGGCGGGGGGTGACAGATTCCTGAGTTTCCATTTAATAAGAGCTCTTCTTGTTCCGTGCGGGGCACCTTGGCATTGTGTAAAACCTGTGATATTAAAACACAAGCTCCATTTGCCTTGTCCTTTTATTACTTAGGAAAACAAATGCATGTCATGCCTTATTTATCTTTCGGCTGCTGGGATACTTCTGCTGAGTGTAAACTCTGGCTTGCTGGGAGCATAAACTTCATTGTGATTTGAATGGTGTTTGTGAGTCATCTATGTGTGCTTTGGACAAAACATTTTGACAATAGTGTCTGGTGCATATTATTATTATTTTCTTTTTATTGCTGAAAGTTGTGACCCTGTACTGGATAACTGATGTGGAAGATGGATGGATGATAGAAACTGTATATTGCAAACTAATATTTCTAGATGTATCTGTTGCCTATTCTATAAGCTAATAGTTATGTGTAACATTTTAAATGCAAAATACACATTCTCCTTTTTTTTTTTCTTCAGACTGAAGTTCTGTCAACTCAATGTTACAAAAAGTGTTTCTATTAGATTGGGTGGACCTCAATGTAAAATGTGTACGTGAAAAATATATGACATATATATACGTATATGACCGAGAACTGTTTACAGGAATTTTAATCCCTAGATTTGTGCCCTAGTCTGTGATTATACTGATGCCAAACTGTTTGTAAGAACATATAAACTCTTCTGTTAGCCAAAAAACGGTGCAGCATTGTGTCTATGGTCCATATCAGTGCTTCACTGCTGACATCTTGTGGCTGCATTAGTGCTGTATTTAAGACTAGTTCATAGCATAGCAATGCTATAAATAAATAGGTTAGATGGGAGATTCACGTAGATAAAGGTAGCTGGCAAGGTTCCTTCCATGGTGAAATATCCCATATGACCACTGTCCATTAGCTGCCACATTGAGGAGCAGCACGAACAGAACTGCCTGCCAAACCTGAAATTTTCCACGCCGCCTGTGGTTATCCTCCTCTTCTGGTCTCACTCCTCCAGCTCTGTACCCTCCTCTTTTCTTTCTCCCCTGTGCCCCCTCCTCTCGTCTCTTTATCGCTCCCCCTTCCTCTGTTTGCTGTTTAGTGTTAAACCTCTGCTTCTTTTCTACCTAGGTGATAAACACCCAATGGGAAAGCATGGCTGGTCGCCCCTAGTTAGGGTGCTTATTTTAGATGTAGTGTGTTGTTATATGTCCCATGCTTACTAATGGTAATGTAAGCAAGTTGTACCATTTCTTTTAAAGCTGCAAATTTATACTGTGGTGTACTAGTAAACGGCAGGTAGTGCTGGTCTATAGATAATTATTTAATGCAGCCAGCAGAGGGAGCCACTTAGCCACTCAGTGTTCATCGCATGTTCATGATTTAGGTGGAATTTGAATTAAGTTGTCGGGATGGGACCCAGAAACAAACCAGCAGTATAAGTCAGGTAGTAATGTTGTGTAAGTGTCAAGGAAAACCAGACAGGACCAAATGTATAACCACTATGCTTGTATTTCTGCTAGAAATTTTATTTACTTCTCTTAAAGAATATTTTTTGCACCTGTTTCATTTGTACAGTCATGAGACCATCTGTCCTCCATAGCAGCCTATTTATACAGGGTGGCAGGGAGCCTGTAGCCCCCCCCCCCCCCCAGGAAGTGCAGGGGACACCTGGGGCGGGAGCCCCTTTCATCACAGCGCCCACATTTACACCCTGTGGGCAATTCACCTCAGTACCCAGAATCCCCAGACAAACACTGGAGGATGATTGGATATTTGAATCTCCTATCTTTGTAGGTGTAAGTCTACAATGCTACCCCATAAGCCATCAGGCGTAAGTCAGGACAGTTGTCAGGATCGCCCCCTGCCCTGCCCCGTTTGCCTCAATTCCCCATTTGGGCAACCAGTTTCACTGGTCATCCTGTTCTGTGTTCCCCTTGTTTCCCATAGTTAGTACCCCTTTCCCACGGGCCACTGCATGGCTTAAGGTAGCTGACTTTAAATGGATGTTATCTTTGTTAATTTACCTTTAGCCCAGACTACATTAAATCTATCCAGTGGCAGTGGTGGCCTAACAGTTAGGGTGTGCTCTTATAATTGAAAGACTGCTGGGTTGAACCTGCGACCAGCAAAGTACCATGTTGTGGGTTTAACACTGTATGGAGTCAAGCAGTCAGCTCTCACTCCGTAGCTGGTCACATGTCCCAGTCTCCAATGCAAATAAAAGCACCTCGCTGTGTCAATGTTTACTCACTGCATGATCCAGCCACCAGATGTGTGGCAGGAAGGAGGTCAGCCTTACTGCATGCACCGGGTGATGTGAGGGGCGTTTGCGAGGCGTGTCGTTTTGCGGGGGGACCCACGAGGATTGGGCTCTGGCTTGCATGGGCCAAGATGCGAGTCGAGGAACCGGGATATCCGTAAGGTAATGGGGACTGATGTAAAGCTGCACATTAGATCCTGGCAGTAGAGAAATGTAAAAGCTACAGAGCACTGAGGCCTGAAATCAGAGGAACAAGCGCTTGCTCTTACAGAGGACTCTCCACCCTACGGTGAGGCCTGAAACAGAGGAACAAGCACTTGCTCTTACAGAGGAATCTCTACCCTACGCTGAGGCCGGAAACAGAGGAACGGGTGCTTGCTCTTAAAGAGCAAATGAAGAATCTTTTTTTGAGTGTTTCTATATGAAGTTTTCATGGTGGAACATCCTATTCTCCTTCACCCTCTCTTTCCTTTCATCCTCCTTTTATTATGATTTGACACTCCAATTTGTAGGTTAACCAAATGAGCAGCCTTTTGTTATCTAAGCTATGGAGGCAGACTTTTTTGGTTGCTGAACACAGTTTCCTGCATGTGGACTTCCGAGGCTCTGACAGTGTTCCTGGAATCGAGGCCAAGGAAACAAATCAGCCGTTTCCTGTTTAACTAGAGAATGCATGTGAGTAGAGGAGCCAGTCTTCCAGCACGTGCATTTTCAAGAGAGACCCTACCCCCGCATTCAGGCCATACCCCGTGGTCCTTAATGGGAACAAGGGGCTTCACAGTCATCCACTCAATGTCAGTGATGGATGCTAGCTAAACAGAAATGTGTGAGGACTGTTCTCTGTGCAAGTTTGCTTTGGATCACATGGCAAATTAGCTCATGCTGCGTCTTTGATTGAGAATGGATCTGTCAGTGTAAGAAAATACGCGCCCATATGAACCACGACCAACTGGCCATTCGTAATGAAAAATATATTCACATCTAAAAGTGACATATAGACACTGCAATGGAAATAAGCTACACATTATATGCTTATAAATGTGTTTGTGTTTGCATTTGTTTGTATATAAAATGGGTGGTACACCTCTTAAAAGCCTGGTTTGATTCCCCGCACCAGCTCTGTGTGTGTTGAGCTTGCCTGTTCTCCCCATGCAGTTTCGGGCTGCTTAGGTTTCCCATCGGGCTACCAAAATGTAACAGTACCCTGCTTCACAGGTTGTCAGAAAATACTTTGACCAAATGAATGAGTTGTTGATTATGATGATGGTTTGTTCACTAGGTGGGTGGAGTTTGGTTCAAGAGCCCAAGCTGTGCATTGAGGCGAGCCCGACTATATATAGTCAGTTATCTCTCTACCTCCCACACCAGCTCATGCACCTTTCCCACAGGAGGGCGGACTCATGTAACCCTTTAGCACTATGCCTGGCCGGGCTGCATGGGTAAAGACTCGAGCACCAGGTGCTCACCTGCGAGCCCCCATCCAGGCCTGGGTCCAGGTCGGTGAGGTTACATAATCCTTCATTCTTTCTGTCATGATTTTCTGAATTGCATTTTGTCTGGCTGCTCATCTAGGACCAATTTTCCTTGGGAGACCCTACTAGTGGCAATAGGCCCTGACAACATAACTCCTAGGATCACAGTGGCACACAAACCCCATGACAAAATGGTATACTTATACACACACACACACACGTACACACACACACGCACGCACATTCAGTGGACAATTTATTATGTACCCAGATGCAGTATCAGGTAGGACCCCCGCTTCTCCCCAGGACCAAGGAATGACCAGCTGTGATTTCGGAGATGCTTTTCTGTTGACCCCCCTTGTGTTGAGTTTGTTTTTGCACTTTCTTGCTGGCTCTAATGAGTCTGGCCAGTCTCCTCTGTTCTCTCCCATTAACAAGATGTTTTTTTCTTTCCTCACAGAACTGGGTGTTCTTTATTTATCACTCCATTCTCATAAACTCCAGACACTGTGGTCTGAGCAAATCCCAGCAGGATGCCTGTTTCTGAGGTGCTTGAGCTGCCACGCCTGGTACTGTCACTCATGCCAGTTGTAGGACTTAGATCACGCGTCTTGGCCATTATAATGCTGAGTCACACAATAAGTGAACCTCCTGACCCAGTCAGTGTGCTGCATGTATCCAGTTACTGCCACACAATTTGCTGTTGGGAGGAGCTGGCTGTCTGTGTTATCAAGCAGTTGTAGCTAGTAAAGTGGCTACTGAGTGTAGATATTGAATACAGTTACTGAGTGTAGATATGAAATACAGTTACTGAGTGTAGATATGGAATACAGTTACTGAGTGTAGATATGAAATACAGTTACTGAGTGTAGATATGAAATACAGTTACTGAGCGTAGATATGAAATACAGTTATACTTTCCTTCTGTTTCTTTGCTTCTTTTGCGGCATTGAATGAGCGACCCAGGAGGGCACAGCAGAACCATGACAAGGAGAGGCAAACATGAAGCAAAATATACAAAAGATCAGGCTTTTTGAAAGAATACAGATGGATGCAAGGTTAGGTACATGTTCTAAATAAATGAGAGCCAGGACTACTGGGTTTAGGCACGTTTCACAACAACAGTGATCACTGAACAAACAAGGCACAGAATATTGGGGTAAGCAAGCAAACGGAAGGAATGTGGAGATGGAAACGCATGTCTCGTAAAAAGAGGGTCCAGAGTAATGGAAGACAGAAAAACTGACATAAACAAACGCCGGGAATGTTGGTCATTGTCAGGGTCCAACAAATAAATACAAGAGTAAACAAGTGAGAATCTGCATGAAACTAGAATGAAATGAAATGTGTCCTGCCCAGTATGAAATACCACAGGCAGCAGGGCCAGTCTAGTCTCCCACAGAGTTTTAGCCGTGACTATAGCTTCGCTAATTGCTAGCAGATCTCACGGCTCTTATTACTCTATGTGGCGTGTGATTAATTAGCCCGTATGCTTCAGCCTGGTTGTCACCTTGCTGGAAGCTGCAATAAGAAAGTAAACAAAAATCAGTGCAGGTTGAATGACTTCTTGCTCATTAGCCCAAAGCACTATCTTCATGGTGTTCAGCCTTGTGAGCAGGCTTCATGCAGACTGTCATGGATTCTCGTTTTTACACTGTTGTTCTAGTAAGTGCATATTTGATGGTTCCTCAGTTTAAAAGTACTTGTGTGTTTCATGTGTGCATTATTTCATTATGAGCTTCCATACAGAATCCATACATAGTCTTCCATACAGAGATATATGGTTTTGTCAAAGCATGTGAGATTAAGAATCTTAGTCTTGGGATTTCAAGCAGCAACACTTTAGACATGAGTATGATGCCATATCTGCTGAACAAGTATTAATGGCAGCTCTGATGACTGAGAGCTAAGATTGCTCAGGTCTCTACCTTCGGGAAGACCACGTTCAAGCTAATACAACTGGGACATCCATCCTTTCAAAATATAAAAGTCAATGGAACCACACACAGTTCAAGCTTCGTTATTATACAGTATTTTAACTAATTGAACTAATCTGCACTGTACCTAAGCTCTTTGCACATTACATCCATCCATTTTGTTATTTATTTCTTTATTTATATTGTCTACATGCTTGACTCGGCATTGCACATCTGTAAAAAAAAAAGAAGAAAAAAAATCCTTGTATCTACTTTTAGATGTTTATTTGCATGTGTGTTTTGTTTATGTCATGATATCACCCGCACCAAAAGAAATTCCTTGCACTTCTCTGTACTTGGCGAATAAAAAGATTCTGATTCAAACATTTTTTTGAAACTAGAACAATACAATAGTGATACTTAGGAAAACTGTGTTTTCACCTACTCCATCTTGTTCTCCATGAGACACACAGACTCATACACAGGTGAGCACAAGCTTTGGGGTCACAGCACAGGGTCAGCCAGCATGCGGCACCCTCGGAGCTGGGGGTTAAGGGCCTGACTCTAAAATAACTTGCCTATGGATGATGTTATCAAAGTCCATCTTGTTATGAGGTCGGATGGCACGATGACTCAGAGTGAAGCACTTGTAAATCCTCACCTTCCTGGACCTGTGAGTGAGCATGTTCTCGCCATTACCTTCTTGTCTCATGCCCTGTGCCTCCTGGAATAGTCGTGAGGTATCCCTGCAGCCTGGTACCAGATGAGCGGTTATGGAAGATGCATTGAGAGATGAGTGGGCGCCATGGTCTAGGCTGAACCAGCTCTGTTGATCTTCTCTACTAAGCGGTACCAATGATTGTGATTCATCTTGGAATCTATCATAAGGAGTGACTTTATGTGAAAATAGCCTCATACCAGAATCCCTCATACCAAGAACATTTCTCCGTGGCACCACCAGAGTCCATGGGAATCAAATTCATTTACCATTGGGCTCTGTTTATGCTACTTTCCATTGTTATGTGGCTTTTCTTTCCAGTTCATAATCCTGGGTAAAATGGTAAAATTAATAACTGCAAACTACTACAGCAAAATAGAGTGCACTGTAGAAGCAAAATGCTAAATGGCTATAGCACTGAAGTATACTATGAAAGCCACAGAAATTACTTATTTTTATACTCAAGAAAGGAGAAAAAGTTCCCGGGCCGGTGTTCCTCTTGGAAGTACCTAAGACACACCTGAATCAAGCTGCACAGGTCTCAAAACTTACCTTTTTCACAAGAATACACCCAGAACCCTTTGCTGTGAGACATCCATGCATGCATTCAGATTCCGCTATACATATCATCCCCAGAAAAGAAGCAATCAGAACAGGTCTGGAGGATAAACTGTTAGACCATGATTTGTCACAGATGACTGTAAGCTCCCAACATAAAAGTATCAGTGTTTAGACATACTGTAAGAGGAATATGACCGACCCAGTAACAATGCTTTTTCTGCTTTGAATTATATCTATACTCATTACTGCATCTGGAAATAGTTAACAAATACAATGCTGAGAGAAAACAAAGAACACAATCACTCCTGCATACCTTTTATAACATATGATTTTGTTTTTAATAACATATGCGGACTATTATGCATTCTGTATATCCATCATAACAAGGACCCTATTCACTTTTCCGTGACACATCTTATTCATGTACTCCAAATAAAGACACCAGCCAGCTTTCAATCTTATATGTTAATTAGACCTTCATTAATTTCAGCAAATATGAGTAACACATGTGCTGTACTTAATGGCAACTGTAGCTCAGCTGCAACAGGTGCCACAAACCAACATGTCATACTCCGGTATATTATGTACTGCCTGTAAAATTACGTTGTGGCCAAGGTACTGCCAAGGAATTTTGGATTTGTCTCAAATGTTCTGTATGGCATCATCACAAAAGTGTGACTGACAGAATGCATGATCCCCTCATCATATGTTTGATATTACAATCTAATGGACGTATTTGCAGTGTTTAAGTTAAATGGTTTGCAGGTCAGGTCAGGGGATCCTCTTTTAAACAGAAGAATCCAGTAGGTGTCACTGCTGAGCACAGTGATCTAGGCCGGGCTATCCTTTCCAGCTGTATCATCAGTCTGTGAGGTTCTGAGCGCCAAAAAAAATCACCTACATAAGGACACCAAGCAAGGCAGGAGCTCTCTACAGAACAAATCTCAGGTCAATGTTAAACCTTTCCTGTGGAGATTGTTTCTTTACATACTTATTTTTTAACCGGAAGCTCTTTGTACAGAAATAGAACTCGCAGTATGAACTTTTATAACACATCGATTTCCTCCACTCTCTTTGACTTGCAGTCTCTGGTAGCACTGATGAAGAGTTTAAGCAGCAAATGGGGGACACTTTTCTGGGTTCTTTAGCAAAGATGGAAGCCAGTGGAACCTGAATATTTCAGGAATTCTTTAGTTTGCATAAAACACAGCAAACTCTTTTCACATATTAAGAACATTAGAAAATCCGACCAGTCATTTAATTTTTAACATATCTTCTGATAACATTTTAACTGGTGCTGGTTACATCCATGGACTACACTGTCCAGGGGGTGAGAGGGGCTTATGGTGATTTCCAAGGGCCACTGATTGACAGAGGTCCTAAGAATTTAGAATATAGTTGGACTGGTCTGGGGGCCGAATATGATATGCTCTCAAAGGCTCTAGCAGAAGCCCTGATTCCCATTGTGACGCTGTTTTTGAATCAGCGCTAACAGTAAAGCAGTCATCAGAAATGACCTTGTCTGTTTCCCTCAAGGTTTTCCACACTTGGAACTGATCCCCTCAGTAACTTTTACTGCTTATAACCTCTCCTTGTACAGCAACATTTCAGGAATTCTGTCTGTTTGCTCTTCACTGAACTCACTTGAAATCAAAAAGTATTCTGTGTGGTGACCAAACTTGCTCAAAGTATGCCAGTTGACATTTTGCAAGTGCATTGTTCAGCATGAGAAACACACCTTTTCACTTGAATTCTGGATATTTCCATAAATATGTGGGGAGTCTACAACAACCAAAAAGCATCAAGCTCAGCTGATCAGAGGTTCTACCTCCAAGAAGGTGGAGTCATAGTAAAGGCAGACCGTTGGCTGTAGCGAGACGCTGACTCTGCACAGACCACTGGCTATAGCAAGACACTGACTCTACACAGACCGCTGGCTGTAGCGAGACGCTGACTCTGCACAGACCACTGGCTATAGCAAGACACTGACTCTACACAGACCGCTGGCTGTAGCGAGATGCTGACTCTGCACAGACCACTGGCTATAGCAAGACACTGACTCTACACAGACCGCTGGCTGTAGCGAGATGCTGACTCTGCACAGACCACTGGCTATAGGGAGACACTGACTCTGCGCAGACCACTGGCTATAGCAAGACGCTGACTCTGCACAGACCGCTGGCTGTAGTGAGACGTTGACTTTGTGCAGACCACAATCTGTAGCGAGACACTTACTCTGCGCAGACTGCTGGCTGTAGCGAGATGCTGACTCTGCACAGACCGCTGGTTGTAGGGAGACGCTGACTGCGCAGACCGCTGGCTGTACCGAGACGATGACTCTACACAGACTGCTGGCTGGGCCTGCCTGTGTGGCCCTATGTGTCACAAAGTGCTAAGCTAGCATGTCATGCCCTGCTCTCCACTCCCTCACATCAGGAAGGAGGGACAGGGGGAATTCCTGCTGGACGTGGCCTGCCGCGTCTCCTCCTGTGTGTCTAAGAGAGGGCTACATTAAAAAAAATGTTCTGGGCATGAATATCCCCTCCAGTTATATTCCAGTGACTCATTCATAAATATTGTAATATTTGTTGACTTTTTAATAGTTACTTGCTTTAGACTTGGGGGGTGACTGTTTTTTGCCATGACATTTTACAGTTTAATCTTTTTTTTCTTTCAACATCTGTACAAAGCAACTAAATACTCAGAAAATGTGCAGAAGTTCCACTGTCTGCTCTGAGTGTGTCATTTTCACTGCATATGGGTGGTTCATTCCTCTTTCGATGAGCGGACCTTTAAAGCTGCCTCATTAGTTGCCGGGCCTTTGCCTGGATTGCATTACTTTCGTTGCCATGTTTGACAAATGCCACAGATGTGTGTATGTAAGAAAATGGTTGATTTTGAGCTACGCGTCATTTAAATAAACAATGTAAAATGTACACAAAGTCCTAGAGAACGAAGATAGCTTTCAAGCACAATCAGCAAGATAAGGAGTGTGTTATGCTGGCTCTAATTTTTGTCAGAAACAGAAACTTTGCTCCTAGTTCAAGGACAAGTTTACTGATTATTATTAATATTCATGAAAGACGTAGTACAACCTTATATATAAAAATCACCGTTTATATTCAGTGTGAGGTAAGTTAGGGAATGAATGCTTTTAGTATGACTGTGGTATGTATAATCAGTTATTTAATTACTAATAATACTTTGAAATTAATACTCATGGTTGCTGGTTACTTCTGGATTGACCTTAATATTCATTAAGTTCGCTATAATTACTTTTGAGCTGCTGGTTTTTGGTGGTGTATCTAGATAGATGTAAAATGTAACCACTCCTTGTCAAGGACTGTGACAAGGAGTGTTTTCACTGGGTCAAACTGCATTATCCAACTAAAAACCAAACACATGAAAAATCCTTTTTTCCTGCAGTTCTGTGATAAGCACACCCCGCCAAAAAGATGGACCACATCGCATATCCACTGTGCGCACAGCTAAACCTCAGCTTGTGTTTCTTGTTAATAATGTGCATTAAAGCCCGGCTTCCTACCTTATTGGGTTTTTTTTTGGTGATAATGGTGGTTGTTGTTCTTATTCTACTCCATAATTTGGGCATTGTTTACTTTCGTTACACAATAATGACCACGGCTGGTGCGCTGTTTATTTGGGCAATATTCCCTGCTCATGTTTCAAATGGGGAAAATAAAAGGTGAAAAGAACACTTTTATTACATCTTGAGTAGTTTTTGCCTCTGTGTTGTGAGTCGTAAACACACAATAAAAAGGGCTTTCACGTGCTACACCTGTGTTAGATTGCAAAATTTTCTGTCCTACACCATAGAAACTGATGTTTTACAAATATGTGTGAACCAAAATACTGGAAATCACAGGCTGTGTGGCACTGATTTCAGGGCATTTTTAACATTCCCTATGTATTGTTTGTAAACGTAAATGCAAAATATGGTATTTAAACATATTCATTCATTAATTGATTCATTTATGATCATGTGTTTATATAGATAATCTAAATATTTTTGCGGCAATAATCAATAATGCAAATTCAGGTATCAGCCCAACCCTACCCGGTGCTTTCTGTTCAGTGATACGGTTGGTGTGTAGAGTTCCTACATGAAACTGCTCACTGAAAGTCCCCTGGATTTTCTGGAGTAACCGGGTCATGATATCTGTTAAGAGGCATTCAAATGTACTTTTTTGGTGCTTTAATTACTACGGAAAAAAAATACCATTCAGTCCGATTCTATTTGAGAGAAGACTGACATTTCTATGGCCAATATTTCCAAAACTAGACAAACTATAGCACTGCAGCATACCTGAACATATATTCTGGGGGGGGGGGGGAGGGTGGGGTGAACTGTCCTATTAATTAAAAATAAAAAAGTGTAAAACAATTCCCTGCTAGGTCGCAATCTAAGTACATAATTTACGTTATAGCAACACCGTAAATGTTTGATTGTGTTTGCATGACAAAATGCTTAGCAATAATGTTATGTGCACATCCACACGATTTACATACAGTCTGACCACAGACAAGTTGAGAAATATGAAATATAACTGGATCCAATACCATAATTTGGTGTGTGCGTGTGTTGATTATAGAATAAATTTTTTTTTAATAATTTTTATTTTAATGTTATGCTGGGTTAGGATCACAGAAAAACTTGAAAGTATTCATAGTGATTCTAAATTCACAGATATTATAACCCTAGGATTCACACTGGAAGATTTGAAATATAGATTTTTTACTAGCAACAATAATCACCCAGACATAGAATATACACAAATCAAGGCCAGGCTCATCCCTTTAAATCATATAAGAACAATATTAAGCAGTTTCAATAAAGAGTTGAAAAATGGTTGGAATTTGTGTTTTTATTATGACTTGTAACCAGTATGTATTGTTTGTTACATACATTTCATGTCCTAAGTGAAAACAGTGGTAGGGCCAGAATCAACTTTGGTGTGTGCTGTTTGAAATGGAAGTCATCAAACACGGTGACTAACGGCAACACTGCTGTTGCTTGAAAGGACACTGCTGAATGCTGCCAGTCAAATTCAAATGGTTGTTGTAGTGAGTGCTGTGACTTCTTAGCCTATGTGAATAACATTTCCTGTGGCTTTCTTCCTTCTCAGTCATCAGTAAGTACCCTGCAAAATGCAGTCAAGAAGATCCATGGCATAATGCATTCATGCTAGTTGCTAATTCCTAGACAGCCGGCAGTGGTATTTTACTAAGCACTATTCAACAAAATGATGTATTGTCAATGAAAAATTATTCTGTATAAAATAAGTGATGTCTCCTCTTGACAAGAATCCAACTTGATTTTACAAGTAGACTTATAAAGTACTGTTGTAAACAACTTAGATCAGACAGTTTTTAGTCAGTACGCTGCAGCCCATTGAAATGCTTTTGCAAATTCCTAATGCTGGCTAACTCACTTTTGTGTTGCTTAATAACAACTCATATAAAGTTTGTTAAAATGAAGCATGTTGTTTTAATTTGGAATTTTTGGACACTGATATCGAATGGCTCATTTCCTGTACTTCCACACCTGAGTTTGATTTATTTTCAAATATACTTTTAATGGTTTGTTTCGTGTAATTTGATATGCCACAACCAACAAGCATTTGAAGCAGCACTTTCTGTCTTCCCCGTACTGAGATGAGTAACAACCAAAAAAATGCACTCAGAAGGATGAACTTTTCCGCTGGGATATATGAGTACCATTGCTTACTTGAACACAATATTTATCTAACTAATATATTTTATTTACGTTTAGTTAAATATCTAATACTTTTTACCCATTTAAAAAGCAGGATAATCTAATGCACTAATTATGGACATGAATCAGCATCAGTAATGTTCCGTCTGAGACTGATCCATAAATCTCTAGTCATAATTAATGTGGTTTACCTCTATGCTATACTCAGGACTGCAACACTTTAACTTGGAAAGTCACTATGTACAAAATTTAAGGGAATAATTTGCTTTTGGTGAATATTTTGAATGACTAGGTTTATTCAACTGCACATAATAACAGGAATTAGAAAAGTGTGTGTACATCTATCCCCGAAGCGAGATACGGGGCAGTGTGTGTTGTGAAGCGCACTGATGTAGCAGCTGTATAGTGTATTTCATTAATAAACTAAATTGGTGTCATCATACCCGTTATAATACTTGTAGCCCACTGACTTACCATCACGTGACGGACTTATAGAAAACCTGCCTACAATAACTGTTTATTAGCAGGTAGTGAAAAATAGTTTTGAACTTTAACAAGAATGCATGCAATGTGCTTTTAGTTTAAGAGCATTTTAACGCACCGAATCAGTTCGATCGGTTTGTGTCTGCGATGGTATAAACAAAAGTAAGTGGAAGAATTTCGTGCGTAAATGGCCATCATTCCAATAGTCTGCTCTTCTCAGAAATGTACTGATAAGGAGGCTTGTAAAGTCTATTATAACAGGCCCTTTGACCGCATTTGTAAGGAGTCTAAGCGTTTTCCTGTCCACGCCGGAGCGGAGCCCCTCGGCGGCGCCCCGCCTCGCTTTCCTGCCGCGGCGGTGCAGCTACGCACATCTGTCCATGCAGCCGAGCCGCTATGGATAAATCGCTCACTCCGGCGCTCATTTGTGAAATGAAATGTGATTGTTTTGTAATGTTTTGAGATGAACATTTCTTTTTTCGACATTTTTCGGTCTCCGTTTTGGCGTACTCTTCTTTTTTGATACTATGGTTAAAGACTCATTGTATTGCGATTTGTCTGCTGGATTTGATTAAGCTATTGATACTCGCTTCTTCGCAACTTGTCAGTCCTATGTGGATATTTACTCAGTCATGGGAGACTCCGTATTCTTCGAAAAGCACATTACTTACCTTGTAAGTATTATTCACTATTCGACTATTCGATTCTGATACTTTTAAAGACATCTTTTCCGAAATGTCTCCAACTTAAAAAGTACCACCATAGTATAAACTGTACTATATAGATTATTTGTATTTCGATAGCAGAAATAATGCAGAAATTTTGCAGATATGCATGGAGATATATTTTAGCGGAGGCGTGTGTGTGTGTGTGGTGGGGGGGGGCAAAGGGTCGTGGGGATAATTACTGTGGAGGCTTTTTCGATGCTGATGGCTGCACGTGCAACCTGTGTTTACATTTTCAAATAGTGCTGATTTTCTTATTTTGGCTTTGGCTGCTTAAGTCCTTATGATATAGCCTACGTAGAACTTGATATACGACTACATATTTTTGTTTGCAAAAACACAAAATTCAGCAAGGCTTAAAATCTCTTGACATGTTGGTGTGGCGCACTAATCGTCAGACCTCACTAAAATGCTTCAGGTTTTACCTGACTTTATCAAATGACCTAAAAGTGATGAGGAGTTGAAGTTCATGGCTTCTACATGATGGTATGTGGTTCCTGGCGACTTGGAAACGCCGGCTGGAGGCTGCAACACGGTTTTAGTATTTTGCTGTTTCAACCAAGGAAGAAAAATATGCAGAAGAAATATGCATTTTATTTAGGCCCTAGGGCTGAATAATAATTTACCTGCTTCCCAAACCAGTTATAAAACCCGTGTGTGGGAGCACTGGGTTAATTGTGGTATATCCCTGACATGTGTGTGTGCAGTGAATGGTGTGCAGGGTTACGCTGCTGGGCGGTGGGTATGTTTGTGGTTACCTCCCTGCTCCCTACATCGCTTCCTTCCTGTAACATGCATTGAGGATTTCTCAAGGACAGGCTAGTGACACTTAGTCATGCCCAACCAGATGAATTGCATTTTGATTGAACTCACTACGAAGTTGCACGTAAGACAAATGGCTGCACAAATTGCCCAGGAGCTGTTTGACAGCTCGTTCTGAGGATATGTGGTCAGAGTTTACACTTCTGGGATTACACCCTGTCTAACACATCACCTAACACAATGGTCCTTTTCTTAATATTTGTCGCTGCTGCTGTGAAATCAGTAATGTCATAAGCAGGGGCCTGAAACTTTATAAGACGTGAGGACACCGGAAGGTTGTCTATTTAGGTTCTGAATCCTCTGTCTAGACCTTTGCATAGCTTCACTAACGTTTATCGCCCCCCCACCACTTAGTTTTCATGGAGAGGTCTGTGACGTGGGGCAGATACAGACCAGTTTGTGTTAAACTGGGCTTCTCCCACCTTCCAGCAGGGCGGGTCCCTGCAGTACCCCCAGACAAGATACACATACTGCACTCCAACTGGATGGTGTAAAGGCCCGGCTGCCTGTGTTCTGGATGAAAAACAGTTCATAATTATTATTATGATTATCATTATGATTATTTTTAGCATCTCTCTAGCATGCCAGTGATTAAAACAAATATTATTTTAATAATTCAAATGTAGCAAAGCTGCTGGCTCAGGCAGCTGATTTAAATAGCTAATAGTTTAGGTGAAACAGTGAAATGTAAAAGCTGTTCCTCTTGTGAGTGCCTGTAATCACCTTCTGTAGCATCAGGTGATGTCAAAGCTCCGGTGGTACTGTGCTTCAGGTGATGTCATAGCTCCGGTAGTACTGTGCTTCAGGTGATGTCATAGCTCCGTAGTAATGTGCTTCAGGTGATGTCATAGCTCCGGTAGTACTGTGCTGTAGTAGTGCTAATGTCCCACAGCGTTAAGTGATGTCCACACCCCATGGTAGCTGAGAGGCAGAATACACAGTTCCCCTCTTAGCCAGCACAGAATGTGCCCTTCACATTTGCTGAAGAAGAAGGAATATGTCACAATGTCACGCTGTTCCCCAAGGGTCAAGCAAAACATGCTACCAAAGTTACTAAAAAAAATCACTTGCCAAACACAAGGTATAATACAGACTTTACAACTGATTGGTGTCATTTTTTATGCATTAACTGTGTTAAAGAATTTTGAAATACGATTTATGCCACAGGACAAGCAAATACAGAAAATGGATGTATGTATGGAAGTATTCAATTAATTTTTAAGGCTTTTGAGGTTGAATTGTACTAGCAAAGTGGATGTTTTGAATTTAGTAAGGGATCAAGGTTTTTTATTGTCATGTGTACGTACTACAGTGAAAGTCTGACTTGTATGCTTCCACAGTGCCAAATAAATTTAGCAAAGTATGGCACTGTGGACAAACAAACCCTTAGCATAACATCTTGCCTGGGGAACTTTAACTTTTCACGGTTGGTTTAGTGAATAAAGAATGAAAAGAGTTTGTACAGACAGTAAACAATCTTTTTTCATGCTAGACTTGGCAAAAGAAATGTAACATAAGAGGGCTGCAGTGTCAGTAAATGAGGGCGTTTTCCTTAATACATTTATTTCCTGGTTTCCCCATCTCAAAGCATCAAAAAAATTCATGTATACTAAAATAAACATCCTGGTTTTCAGAAATGCACAATCAGTTTATTTTATTATATTTGAAAACACATTGTTTTGTTTCCTAATTAAGTTCTCAGTTATTACTTTGATTGTGTCCAATGTCTTTGTACTTGTATCAAAAACCAATGGGCACATTCAGTTTTAAAGTAATTCTGTTAATCCCCTTTATGTAATTCCTTCAATTCTTTGGTGACCTGTGTAATAAACGTTTTAAATCTTTTCACTATGAACTTGCACAGTGTTACCATCTGTGCTTCACACCTTCACAGGATTGTCAGAACACTGTCTCGGTACATAACTGTCAGAACACTACCTTGGTGCTTAGCTGTCAGAACACTGCCTCAATACTTAACTGTCAGAACACTGTCTCGATGCATAGCTGTCAGAACACTCCCAGAGAACATAGCTGTCAGAACACTGCCTCAGTGATTAGCTGTCAGAACACTGCCTCGATACTTAGCTGTCAGAACACTGCCTCGATACATAGCCATCAGAACACTGCCTCGGTACATAGTTGTCAGAACAGTGCCTCGATACATAGCTGTCAGAACGCTGCCTCGATACATAGCTGTCAGAACACTGCCTTGGTACATAACTGTCAGAACGCTGCCTCGATACATAGCCGTCAGAACACTGCCTAGGTGCTTAGCTGTCAGAACACTGCCTTGGTGCTTAGCTGTCAGAACACTGCCTCGATACATAGCCGTCAGAACACTGCCTTGGTACATAGCCGTCAGAACACTGCCTCGGTACATAGCTTTCAGAACACTGCCCAGGTGCTTAGCTGTCAGAACACTTCCTAGGTGCTTAGCTGTCAGAACACTGCCTTGGTACATAGCAGTCAGAACACTGCCTAGGTGCTTAGCTGTCAGAACACTGCCTAGGTGCTTAGCTGTCAGAACACTGCCTCGTTACATAGCTGTCAGAACACTGCCTAGGTGCTTAACTGTCAGAACACTGCCTCGATACATAGCCGTCAGAACACTGCCTAGGTGCTTAACTGTCAGAACACTGCCTACTGTAGGTGCTTAACTGTCAGAACACTGCCTCGATACATAGCCGTCAGAACACTGCCTAGGTGCTTAACTGTCAGAACACTGCCTAGGTGCTTAACTGTCAGAACACTGCCTCGATACATAGCCGTCAGAACACTGCCTAGGTGCTTAACTGTCAGAACACTGCCTAGGTGCTTAACTGTCAGAACACTGCCTCGATACATAGCCGTCAGAACACTGCCTAGGTGCTTAACTGTCAGAACACTGCCTCGTTACATAGCTGTCAGAACACTGCCTAGGTGCTTAACTGTCAGAACACTGCCTCGTTACATAGCTGTCAGAACACTGCCTAGGTGCTTAGCTGTCAGAACACTGCCTAGGTGCTTAGCTGTCAGAACACTGCCTAGGTGCTTAGCTGTCAGAACACTGCTTAGGTGCTTAGCTGTCAGAACACTGCCACGGTACATAGGTGTCAGAACACTGCCTAGATACATACCTGTCAGAACACTGCCACGGTACATAGGTGTCAGAACACTGCCTCGATACATACCTGTCAGAACATTGCCTCGGTACATAGGTGTAAGAACACTGCTTTGGTGCTTAGCTATCAGAACACTGCCTCGTTACATAGCTATTAGAACACTGCCTTGGTACATAGCTGTCAGAACACTGTCTTGGTACATAGCTGTCAGAACACTGTCTTGATACTGTACATAGCTGTCAGATCATTGCCTCGATGCTTAGCTGTCAGAACACTGCCACAGAACATAGCTGTAAAAACACTGCCTCGATACATAGCAGTCAGAACACTGCCTTGGTGCATAACTGTCAGAACACTGCCACAGAACATAGCTGTCAGAACACTGCCTCGATACATAGCTATAAAAACACTGCCTCGATACATAGCTGTCAGAACACTGCCTTGGTGCATAACTGTCAGAACACTGCCACAGAACATAGCTGCAGTCAATGCAGAGTGACTTATCACAGTTACTATAGAAACTGGGTTTGTTGTGAATGCAACAGAAACATCATGTTTTTGAAAGCATCTATCACCGCTCTTTTATTTCGTGTCCATGCTTATGACTATTTATGCAAAAACAGATGTTCTTCTGGGTTTCATATTGGAAAACACAGATCTTATGTTACCATTCAACACATTTCGAAACTGTCAGTTGTCAAGAAGTGTGGTAAAGACCTTTTTTGCAATCTTTCTATAGTAGAACAGAAACATTCCTGGAGGTAAGAATGCATGGTCTGAGAGATTAGCATGAGCAGCCTTTGTCTGTACATGAGGTAACTACATAACATGTCCATTAAAATGTGAAACCACACAAGAAGAAAGTGCAACCGTTTGATTGGTTTCTGTGGGAAGTACCCATTCAGACAAAACTGACATGCTCATCGTGGCAGACACTCTGGGAATCATACTGGCTCTGAGCACCAAAGAACCTGCTCTTAAGTTTCCTATAATTATCACTTGCAGTTTGCACACTTCAAAGTGAACATGGTGCCCTGACATTCCTGCTTCCAAGGAGCCAGGAAAAATAACACCTGATGATTGTCTACTAGGGGATCCACCCAAGTGGGCAGCTGGTAAAACTGAGCTCTGATCAGTGGAGAAACCAACTCAGCCAGACATGCTCTTTTTTTTTTTACTAGCTGGCTAATTGTCAGTTTTTTTACTCACCTCAGGTGAGTGAGTGAGCTAAATGTCCAGCCCTGGGTCTGATCCCAGCACATCACAGGGCAGACACTCTAACGCAGTAAGAGAAACCTAAAGATCACCTTGTGATTTCAGACAGTGGGAGGAAATGGGAATATCCAAAGAAAACATGTGCGGGGCATGCAAACCTGCTCCATGCCGTGTGCCTCACTGCAAGCCTGCACTGGAAACGTGCTTAAAAAAGATGGATGGATGGATGGATGGATCTGATTTCCATAATAAAGACTGTGCATTATGTGCAGTACCTAAGCAAGTGTGAGTCAACCTTTTTTGTCTTAAGGGGTAATGAAGCATCATCCCTATCAATCACAATCACAACACTGTCCATCACAAGATGAGCATTTATTTTACTTCTCCAGGTTTAAGACCGTTTGTTTGTTCCGAGCTTCGGAGCTGCCGAATTGGGCTGAGGATTGTGTGTTTTCTTTGTGACTTTGGGCAGAGTCATGTTGACCAGGGGTGTGTGTTTGTTTTAAATGATAGGACCACACAAAACATGAAAGCGTGCCCCTTATCTAAGCTGGAAGCTGGCTTCCTTCTGCTCCTGCCTTTCTCCCCGGAGTGCCTCTCTCAGGTCTCACATTACCGTCTGAGGTATAGATACACGTTTGTCCCTAATGGTCCGTCGTTCACGCAGAGCCACCCACCCAAAATGCACAGCTCTGCGCACAGGTGCTTGTAAGAGCTGAGATCATTTTGTGTGGCCCCCTCCCCCACCGCTGGGATGCCTTTGGGGGCTTCACTCTTTTGGAATCTGCGGCAACAAGTTTGAAATTCCAGCCACTGTCGTCGTAGGGCAGGGGGATGCGTTGACTTTACAGATAAAGTCAGCCGTTTAAAAACACGGGCACACGCCCATGACTCGTGGCGTGTTAGTCAGGTAACATCTTCTGGAATGCACACGTCAGATGTCAGTTTACAATAATGTGGTTTATATGCATACACACACACACACATTGCATTGTTGGCCAAACCTGAACCCAGCACATTCTAATGGGCAACTTCATCTCAGGAGGGTTTAACAGTAAAATTAACAAACTGCTCTTTTTACAAGGTTTCTATAAATATTTGAACAAGGTGGGGCTTTTTAAAATTTTATTATATTAGATTTATTTTGTGTCAGTCAGCTCTTTGGGGGTTGATGTGAAATATGAGGATTTCTTCTATTTTCGATTGGCAAAACAATCTTCTCACAGCAAGCACAAAAAGCATTTAAGTTTTAAGGACGTGAAGATTGCCAAACCGTATCAGGGGGCACAGGCTTTGGTAACATGCACCACGTTTCCATAGGAAATGATTGCCAGTAGTAAGAGCTTAATGAGGAGACACTGATTCCCTTACCTGGGCAGCTCGGTGACTCGTAGCTGGTTGGTTTACAGCTGCACAATGGTGAGTTTACAGCTGCACAATGGTGAGTTTACAGCTGCACAATGGTGAGTTTAAATCTCACCCCCTGCTCTGTGTGTGGAGTTTTCATGTTCTGCCTCTGTCATGTGTTCTCCTATGTACTCCTGTGTCCTCCTTCAGTCCAATGACATGCAACCAAGGGAAATGTTCTCTGTAGATTTCCCATAGTGTGTGAGTGTGTGCCCACTGACGGACTGGCATCCTGAGTATTGACCTGCGTTGCCTGCTGTAAGCTTAAAGTGACCCTGAACTGGATAAGTGCTTTGAAGATGGGTGACTTTTATAAGGTATAATCATGAATCATTCCGCAGTAGTTCTAGCAACTATGTGGTTTAAAATTGCTTATTACCACTAATAGAGTAAAGAATACTAGGTGATGAATTTTAGTATTAATATGCCTGTGGAATGTTTTTATTAGCTTGTAAAAATCAGGACACATTTACACTGGGAAGTTAATTGCATGTGTTAAAATAAAAGACAAAAGCCGCAGTAACTAATGGAAATGAGGTAGAGTGAGAATCAGAGAGAAATCCGGTCAGTGCAGAAAGCGGAAGAGTCCCACTTCTGCTCACCGCGCCTCAGTCTTTATCTCTGCTGCCATCAGTGCATGTTATTGGTCCGGCTATAAATATCCCCGAACAGTGTATAAATTATGCAACTTTCCTTTCTTATGTAAATTGCTGTTTATGTTTTCCAGGAAGCTTTCACACCACTGCTATGGTAAAGGAATTTCTTGATTATGGCATTTGTATTTTTGGAAAAGAATAACAAATATCTTTAGTATCAGTGCAGTGGAGAAAAGACATTTTCCTTTGATCCACTGCTGTCTTTAGTGGAACTTTGAAAGATTCCAACTGCCATGAAATCCGAAGCATGCAGTTACATATGTGGAAATATTTAATTGTCCATGCCATCCTTTGTGCGTACCTGCAGTGGCCCTCTCGCAGGTTCTGTTTGTGCGTACCTGCAGTGGCCCTCGAGAGGGTTCTGTTTGTGCGTACCTGCAGTGGCCCTCTCGAGGGTTCTGTTTGTGCATACCTGCAGTGGCCCTCTCGCGGGTTCTGTTTGTGCGTACCTGCAGTGGCCCTCTCGCAGGTTCTGTTTGTGCGTACCTGCAGTGGCCCTCTCGAGGGTTCTCTTTCTGCATTAATGAACCTCTTTACATATGGACTGTCATCGTCATGCCTACAGATCGATGGTTTCTCTCTGGGGAGGTCTGAGACTGCATTTTGGGCAGTCTTGCGATACACACCTTACCTGGTGGTGGATTGAGGGTGGTCTCCACATGAACATAAGAAACTTACAAGACCTTCAATGCAGCAATGAGAAAAATACACAGGACAAAATGCCAGAGCACCATGCCTGAACTGTTCTGTAACTAATCAGTATTTAGAGATTATTACCTACTCAAAGTTGCCGTGACGGTTAAGCATTGAATAAGATGGGTTCTTTTGTTTGTGCGTTTTTGCTGGATTCTTTCATGGTTGTGTACTTAAGGTGGACAAAAAAAGATTTATTGTTTCGTTGGTGCCTTGTTGTCCAGGCCATTGAATTTTGTTTATGATGTAAGCTGGTTGCGTTGTGATTCGAAAGGGGTGAAAATAAACAACCCTGCCTTCCACTGGCCGAATGAGGCCAAAGCGGCCATCGATAACATTTTATGAGGTATTATTAATAGGTCTCGCTGTTATTCTTTTTCATTTTTTTCTCATATACCAGGAAACAACACTATAAAATTCCTTGCAACAAATCAGTGTTGTGCTTTTCTCACCAGTTTTTATGTTCCTGTGGAGTTTTACTTACAGTAAGTCAGAGCGTACATAAACCACAGTTAAACTGGTAGCCATCAGACTGATGTTGATTACTGTTGGAAGTGCTGTAGAACTGCACTTTTATTCATTCATCCTAAAGGAGATAAAGACTAAAATACATAATAAAATTGACTGTTACTGTAGTTCCCCTCTGTGTTCTGAATTATGACTGAGGAGAGGGATTTGTTTGTGTTTATTTATTTATTATTATTATTATTGTCTCCTGAAGCAAAGAGTGGTTTGGCTTTGTAGTTCTTTATCTATCTATCAGATAGTTAGAATAATGGCTAGTGGCTCCCTTTGCAAGGCCTTATGGCTGAATCAAATAATCGGGCTCTAAAGATGTGATTTTAAGGGTCAAAATGATAACAGGTATAATTTTATAACAAACTGTAGATATGATCACGACTGTCTGCTGTCTCCAGCTAATAATTTTGGTAAAGCTGTGAACTGCTACAGTTTGTGATTTGGATAATGTCTGAGATTTAGTAGTACTGATATTAAGCTATGGATTGCATGGTTTTCAGGATACTTTTACAACATTTGCATACTTCGTTGATGATTACATTTGATTTACACATGTTCTGGAGCATAATCTGTGCCTAGGTTCCTTTTGTATACAAGATCAATTGTGTCAGTAAGAGAAGATCTCCTTTCTACATCTGACATGATTATCAGATTAATTTACAAGTCTTATAGCTTACATACACATATTTTTTTTTTGTTAAGGGACATCAAAATTCTGCCTGTATTCACTAGAGGGAAAAATAATCTTGGATTAATGAGCACTTTGTATGTATGTGTTAGTATGCATGTATGAAAAAGGAATAATCCAGGTCCGTCTGGGCCGACATTATCCGCCTGCTCTGTGGCTGCCTGTTCTTTCTGGTTTTTCATGGCTGCTGAATCATTTCAATTCATGTAGGGATGTCACTATGATGGTAACTTTCTCTCTGTTTATTTGAAAATGTACTTAAGAGCAAACCCTGAAATCTTGTCTTTGGCTTTTATAGTTTTATTTTAGTGCCAGTAAAAGTAGGCACTTGCGTTTTACATGACTATGAAGGAAGCAATATTGGTATTTCAAATATAAAATTTAAGGGTTAGCAGGGTCAGGCCTCTGGGCCTTCCAGAGACTGAAATTCAGAGCATCACAGGGCATTTAATATCCAACCTGAGTGTTTGGGGGGGGGGGGGGGGGGCGAGTCTCCTGGGTCTGTCTGTCTCATGGGGACATACCCTGAGTGCCTTAACACTCCGCCCTTTGTCATTGGTGTTATTTTATTTATTTATTATTACTGTTATTATTATTAATAATAATTATTTATATTCTAAGAACAGAGGTGGTTTCGTTAATCTGAGAACAGCACGGCCTAGAGAGCTCTTTCACTTTCGTGCAGCTACTTATTCAGGGTATGAGTCCAAACTGTCACTTGCAGGATCATTTGCTGGTCAGAAATATAAAGGGTGGCGACTGTTTAATGTTTGATCATCAAAGTGCATGCGTGTGCATAGGACACCAAGAGCTATCGCAAAGCAAGGAGCTCCGAAATAATTATGATGTTTTCAAGCTACACAAACTTTCGCCACGCCTGCCTCCCTTTTCACAGTCCCGTGGACTCACATCTGAGGAATGTCCGGATTGATCCTCCAGATGATGCCTGTGGTTTCTGTTGAACCAAAACATGAAAACACCTTCCTGACACATTCAACAGGACGAACCCACACGTACTGTACGCGTCCGAGTACATTCTCACGTCACTGCTGACTGTTAGTTCACGCAGAATTGCGTAAATTTAGAACGGAAGTTCTTGCATTGTTACACAATTAACTGCTTTCTGTAATGCGGGTAGTAAAAGTGTTTTAAAGGTTCTGTGGGAAACAAATACCCAGTAGAGTAATTACTGGACTGCAGTCTGAAAGGACATGCAAAATCCTCGGGGGGGAAAAAATAGGACAGCAATACTTGCCTGTTGCCAAGTAACCCAACAGTAGCTACAGCGTAAAAGAGAAAAGGCAGCACCAGAGGATCCTTTATGTTAGCCAGTGGCTCTCTGCATGTTACAGGGGAAGCTGCTGTTGTCTGCAGTACACTCCTATTAATTTGCAGTGTGCAGTACATGTTGGGAAGCCTGCAGGAATAATACAAGGCAGTAGGGAGACTTTACAGTGTTGCCTCTCGTACTCATGCACTCTGCAGCCTTTTTAATCATCTAAGCCAGTCCTCAGCGACCCCTAGACAGTCCATATTTTTTCTCCCTCCTAACACACAAGCAATCAAGAACACTGAATAGCTGATACAGGTGTGCTGGGAGGGAGCAAAAATGTGGACTTTCTTGGGGTCCATGAGGACTGGATTGAGAAACTTTAGTCTAAGACAACAGTCAAGATAAAAATGGGGGGAAAAAAACTTTCTAGATTTTTTTTTTGTGGTTATAGGGGGACACTGAAACATTTTACCAGGACGTATGGCTTACTGTGGATATCTGAACACAGAGGATAGTGTGTATATGCTGGTGTGTGAACATGTTTGTGTGTGTGATGTTTCTGGCTAAATGGTTGTAAACACATTGGGGCCTCAGCAAGCTGCTGGTACCACAATCTAATGTGGATCAAGGTTCTGGCCGTGGTTGTATGCCACTGGAAATCTATGCACTGGAGAAGTGCACTGGCCCAGTATGAGCCCACCAGGGAAAGCTTGATTAATAAAGGGTGTCCTTCATCAGGACTTGTGGATTTCATTTTCATCTCAAGCTGCAATCAAAACAGAGCTCTTGGCGGCTTGACAAAGCCACACTGCCCAGCTTTTGGATTTGTAATTCTCTCAAACTGCTGGTGAAGACTGCCCCTTGGCATTTGTCTCCTGTGTTAATTGGAATGGCCATATAAACAAATCAGGATACAACAGGCAGTAAAATGTGTCTGCATTTGTTCTGTATTGATGTAGCCATTTGTCAGCAGGTCTTTGGTGGTTCCCATAATCCCCTTGGAGAAACACATGTCTGCTTATGTTTTGCTGAGGTTTTTTTTAAAGAACCCGGTATGGTCAAAGGTGCATTAGATGTTTTTAGCATTGAGGATCGCCGTTAAGGACACAAAGCTGCTCCCTGAAGGCTGAGAGAAAGGAAGCTTGTCTGTGAAAAGTGAGGAAGTGTTAGCACTTCCTGGCAGTTCTCAGATTTTGTCCTGAAAGACCCCATATATGATGTCTGTTCTACATGAACTATAATAATGTTTGGCTGAGCTGCTGATTCTAAAAGTATTACCTAAGCAGCAGCACGATAATATGCAGCACGTGGGAAGCAGATTGATTATAGCTAAGGATGATGGTGGTGTTATGTTAGCTTTCAAGTAGAGTGTGTTGGGTTTGTTTGTCACGAGAGGATACATTTCTTTTATGGAGATGGGGAAAAGGATTAAGAATGGAAACCATGGGTCTGTAACGGACAGGAAGCATGACGGTGGGGTACGGAGGGAGCTGGGGTGAGGGAAGCGTATCCAAGGTCACAATCATGGGTCTCCAAGACAGATACCACTGTGCCCCAATTCAACATGGCCGTCATGACATAGCCATCATCAGATGTTCATGTGTGCAATGCGAGCTTCTCCCTCACTTTCTGCATCTTGGAGTTTATGAGACCGTTTCCATGGTAACAGGATGGCAACTAACTGTTTTTTTTTTTTACTGTTTGCTGAAGTACTCGTTTTGTAAGAATGTGAAGGTCTCACATCTCACACAAGTTTGCATATTAAAAACTGTAGGTATGTGTAAGACTGGCATTGGGTGGGATATGTTGTCACATGACAGAAATGGGAGAGAAGAATAGAGATATTAAGTTTGTAATGTGCAGTTTGTCTTGCCTTGGATGGTTGGGCCTGCTAACTAAAGTTCATATAAATATGAAACATTTGGGAAAGGGAATAGAGACAGATATGTTGGGCATCAGGGTCTAGTTGTGTTTACTGGAGGTCTGATAAAACAAAGTTCATTTTTATATGAGGAATTTTGTATTGAACAGACAAAAATCAGGGAAATTGAGTGAGTTGTTAGCTGACGTCACACCAGTCTCTGCAGAGTATATTTCTGAGTATAACACTCCTGCTCTTGAGTGGGATTGTTGGCTGACGTCACACCAGTCTCTGCAGAGTATATTTCTGAGTATAACACTCCTGCTCTTGAGTGGGATTGTTGGCTGACGTCACACCAGTCTCTGCAGAGTATATTTCTGAGTATAACACTCCTGCTCTTGAGTGGGATTGTTGGCTGACGTCACACCAGTCTCTGCAGGGTATATTTCTGAGTATAACACTCCTGCTCTTGAGTGGGATTGTTGGCTGACGTCACACCAGTCTCTGCAGAGTATATTTCTGAGTATAACACTCCTGCTCTTGAGTGGGATTGTTAGCTGACGTCACACCAGTCTCTGCAGGGTATATTTCTGAGTATAACACTCCTGCTCTTGAGTGGGATTGTTAGCTGACGTCACACCAGTCTCTGCAGGGTATATTTCTGAGTATAACACTCCTGCTCTTGAGTGGGATTGTTGGCTGACGTCACACCAGTCTCTGCAGAGTATATTTCTGAGTATAACACTCCTGCTCTTGAGTGGGATTGTTGGCTGACGTCACACCAGTCTCTGCAGAGTATATTTCTGAGTATAACACTCCTACTCTTGTACTGAAACAACTGTAGGTGGGATCTTAAAATAAACACCACTAATAAATCAAACATCATATTTCTGAGGGTGCAGCTATGACATCAAACAAGGTTTGAGTATGACCAGTTACATTACAATCTTAATTGCTGAAAATTAGTTTTTACCTGTAGTTCTCTCATTTGTTACTAATGGTTTAAGAATGACAGTTAACTGAACGTTTGTGCTGTAGCTCTCTATTTGTTACTAATGGCATAAGAATGACGATTAACTGAAATTCGTTTGTGCTGTAGCTTTTTATGTTACTAATGGCAAAAAAATGATTAACTGAAAGTTTATGTGTGATATAGCTCTATTTTGTACTAATGGCATAGGAATGACGATTAACTGAAATTTGTTTGTGCTGTAGCTCTTTATTTGTTACTAATGGCATAACAATGACAATTAACTGATTGGTTTTCCCGTCAGTTTGCTGGATGATGTCCCTGCCCAGACAGGGGACGTCACACAGCCAACATCACTGCAGTCCCATGGAAAGATTATAACTTTGGCTTCTTGCTAAGTAAGTCAGTAAGCCTCTTTGCCATGGAGCTCCTATGACAGATCTGACTCAGTGGATCAAAGTAATCTTGTCAAGGCAGATTTAAGAGAAGGATTGCTCTGAGGTCAAGAATTTCATTGCAAATCCCCCACCCCCAGTTAAGATCTCAAAACTGACTGTTTCCCAGTTTTTGCAAAGATAAGGTATTCTTTCTTGTTTTTTCATGCTCTACCATGTGTGATTTTCTTTACTGCCATACACAGAAGTGAGACACAGCTTGGGATTTCAGAATCCTTCCAGAAATCCATCCGTATGCAAGCCATGTATGCCATATGCATATCATGGGGGGGCAGGTGGGGGAGGGGGGCTTCAGAGCCAATGACATGTGTACCCTGCGATGGATGGGCATCATATCCACGCTGTACCTCTGCTACCTAAAATTTAATCAACAGAGTGCATCTGAAAAGCAGATATATCTGTAACAAATTACTGAAAACAAATGATAACTATAGAAGCATGCCGAAAATCCATGAAAAGGAGTGAAAACATTCTTTCTGTTGAGTGCGGGGGTGTCTCTGCTTAGTATACAGGAGCAGAAATGCCTTTCTCAGGCTGTGTTGTCCCTTTTTGGAGATACTCTGAGCGGGATCGTGATTGGATGACCAGCGACAACTGAAATCTGTCAGACTCTGGAGCTCTAGCCAAGAAGCCGATGCTCAGTAACAGGAGTCTGTCTCTCTTTCTGAACTGCCGGTGTAGGTTTTCCCTGTTTTTTTTGAAGCATTGTTGGGATAATGAAAAGTTTGGTTTGTGTTCCATATGTATTTTTCATAATTCTTGAATTTCAGGGAACTCTGTTCTAAAACGTTACTGTAAAAGTTCTACCAGAATCATAAGAGAAAGGAGTAACGTGTTCTGGCCGAGGTTTGTAGCAAACACCACCCAACCAATAGGTCCAATAAGTGCTGAAGATGGAAAAAAAGGTGGAACACTGTGGTTCTCCAGGGAGCAGGTCCTCATAGTGAGGACTGCAACAGTGGACATTTACTTTTTACTTTACTTTGCCTTTCATCAATGTGCTCAGTTGATAGGGGCAGTGGAGGGCATATTGTGGACCACACAAATGACCTGCTTCTCTCTGGGCAGTTCCAGAAAGTTCCAGAAAGAAGGTGGGCCAGCAAATGGGACTGATCACAGAGCTGCAGTCTCAGCTGGGTGAAGAGCTGAGCCTCATCTCCCCAAGAAGACTAGTCTCCAGTGTTCAGCTAGATTTATGTGGGAACGTCTCTAGATGATACCTGTCAGTAGCAGTGACACTTCCTGTGTGCAAATGCATTTCTCAGTGCTATAAGCTCAGTGGTGAGTCTGTTGGCAGTGAACCCCAAGGTTAATAGGGTCATCAGGTGTTTCCCTGATGTCCAGTCTGCTGTGTGCAGATAATTCACACTACAGCCTGTGCATGACATGCTCAGTAACACTGGCGTATCACCAACCTGTGTCACTGAACTCTACATGATCGGAGATCTCTTTTAAAGACCCATGACCTCAACTACGACACTCTGGAGAGGATGTGGGCCTATTTCTGCACTTTTGCTGCCAATTTTCTACATCTGCTGGGGAGCTGGACTGGTCTTGGTGACGTAGGCGTAATGGACAGTCTCTTTAACACTTCTCACTCAGCAGGCAGACCTCAGAAATCTGTCAGGCTGGCCCACTTTTCCTGTGGTTGATACCTTAGCTGTGTGCAGGTCACCACATGCATTCCCATGCTCACACTGCACCCTGCTCACACTGCGCTGTGCACACACTGCACCATGCTCATACTTCATCATGCTCACACTTCCCCATGCTCACACTGCACCATGCTCATACTTCACCACTAATGATACTTGAGTTTTGCTGAGACTTAACCACATACAACCTAATTCTCATAACACCATTGTGAACAAGGTCATTGACATAGTTCCATTACCACTCCACAGCTGACCATCATACCTCTGAGAATTGGATAGTGTAATGTCATGGTTGTCTATACGAGTCCTATATCCCTGAGCAATTTACTGAACTTTTTGGTAGGTGGTGTGTGGCTCAGTGGGTTGGGACTATGTGTCTGTCTTCAGAAAACTGGTGGTTTAATTAATTGTTGGGCCCTTGGGCAAGGCCCTTAACACCGATGGCTCCAGGGTCAAGCTGACCCCACTTTCTCAACTGTATGTTGCTATATAAATAAATGTAATGTGTTGCACCCGATAGTAATTCTAACACACCAGGTGCTTTTTGTCTGCCTTTGCTCTCATCTTCTGGGTCGAGTCCCTTGTCATAAATGAACATTCCATTGGATTCATTAGTGACAGGTGTGAGAAATGTGTGTGGGGTCAGTCACACACCCTGGTGTCCTACTTCACTGGCTTTAATGTTTTGGTTCTGAATCTTGGAGGTTCCTTTGAGAAGTGTTCGAGGAGTGTTGTGTAGCCACTGTGTGTTATTACCCAGAACTAGTAGCTGCTGCTCTGATTTGTTTAGATGTCTTAACATCAACTCAAAGCGTGTTCTACTGCTCATGTTTCCATTTCATTGGATTTTGGTAAGAAAATAGCAGGTCCTCCACCAGCAACAGCCTTTGCTGACTGAACTGGATTGTGCTTGTGCTTTGAATGGCATGTGTCCTATTATACATGGCTGTGCACTCCTAAAGTGACACTAAGTTACACGCATGACTATTCTTCCGGGGAAATGCATTGCAGGATCTGTATATGCCTAACCCCAGAGTCAGAGGGAAAAGGGTGTCAAATCAACAGATTAAGTGATCTGCAAACCAGAGATCTACTGAGACGTCTTGGCTATCAATAGGATGACTTTGATAAACATTCCTCGGCCAGCAGCAGGTGGGTGGGATTTCCTGAACATCTGTCAGTCTATTAATTTTGCAGGGGAACCAGGACAAAGTGAACAGCCAGATATTAAGTTATCAAGTAATAAAATGTATTGAGTCCATTTGCTGATTTTTACTGGAGAACAGATGGAAAAGGTCAAATGTCTCACACCACATAGTGTAAACAATGCAGAAATGCAGTGTCTAGATTTATGATATTTTTTTTACTGTTGCAGAATTAATCAGGTTTTCTTATGCCTTTCACATTTTTACAGTATATCAAAGGAATGGAGGTAGGCCAGGAAAGTCTGCCCAGCTGCTGCTTGACACATAGGGCAGAGCAATGAGTGTCAAGGCAATTTAACCCCTGCTTGTGCTATCAAGTCACCTCAAGAGTAAATGCAGCACATTTACCGCTTTGCATTCCATCCACTGAACTTAATGTGTCCTTAGCAAAATTAGCCTGTTAGGGGAATGTTTGCACACTGTTAGCGATGCTTCGGACCCAAACGTAGGGCTGCTAATCACAGCCATACTGTCTTTCTCTTGAAATAAACGGAGAAACAGGATATCAGTGAGAACTTGGCTCAGGAAACTTTGGCATGCAGACTTTTGGGTTTGCTTTTAATTAAAATTTATCTTTTGAAAAAATTGTAGGCCACTGAGAATGGGGGGGGGGCTGGCTTGGATTAAGGGTGGCAGGACCTTCCCTGGTCTAAGGGGATGCCAGGATTTTGGAATGATTTATTAATAACCCAAACCTGTTTGTAGTTTAATTTTTTTTTTTTGAATTATGTCATATGTAAGATATTGGGATGTGACTTGGGATTGATCCAGGATGGCAGGAAAATGGGGGAGGATTTATGTCTCATATTACTCATTTTGAGGCTGAACAGCAAGTCAAAGCCAGCAGAAAAGCTCAGGCCAGCGGGATTTCCCCCCTTTTCTGTGCAATTCTGTGAGTGGCCTGAGGGTGATTAATGAGGTTAGGGTAAGGTGCGTCAGCTTGGAGCCAAGTGCCAGGCGTGACCGTGCCAGGCGTGACCGTGCCAGGCGTGACCATGCCCTCTACAGCCAGTTTGGTGCCCTGCAACTGATTACCACTCAGAGACTCATTGCCATGTGTAACTTATGGTGCCAAGTGGTATTTTTTAAGTCTGTCACATCTGAAATGTGTGTGGAGGCACTCTGTTGGGATTTCCTGCTTTTGTGATGGAAAGGTTATGGGGAAAGTTCTTTACCTTTACATTTATGTATTTAGCAGACATTTCTGTCCAAACGTAGAGGTGAGGCAGATAATACAGTACATAAGAAGGATACAACCAACATAACTGCTTGGCTGTGCTTTCTACAAGTGACCAGTAACAAGTGCAAGGTAGCACCGGAGCAAGAGCTACAACACAACATTGTAAGAACAGGGAATCGGAAGAGCTAATCGCACCCTGAGGACGAGGTCCTGCTAGACAAGTGCAAAGCACAAGAGCATGAAGACAGAGCTGTTCAGGGATAGGGTCAGCTCTTTGGGGTCGTCCTGACATTGTGGCTGCCTGTGTGACTTCACGTGAATAAATACACAGTTTCACGTGCATATTTATGACGAAATATGAGATTCAGGTGAGCTGACGTACAACAGTGTCAGATTGCCTGCTCTTCCCATTTCAGGATTTTCCACTTTTTTATTGCTTTTTAGGACTTTATTCCTTTTTAACATCGAGCGACTTGCAAAAAAAGTCCTCTGTCTCTGTGCCTAAGCAGCCCTAGATGACGACCTGCATCTTATACATCTGCTCACATTGGGCCCAGTATTTTTTCTGGTGGAATACAGCTTTAAGGATTTCGTTAATGATACAACCATTCAGGAATGTGAATGTGTATCCATAAAAACAGGAGGCTGTATCTGAGCCCTGTTCTGCTGAAGCCATGGTCAGCTGCAACCATGGGAGTGTTTACTCAGAGGAACTATCTAGAAATTTTCCTTTTGCTGAGATCCACATAACCCTATTTGTTTATATATCAACAGTTCATTCCTATTATGTGCATACAGCGAACATTTGTTGAACTGACTCATCGTAAATATTTTAGCAGTTTTATAAAATGATAATAAAGTGAAAGGTATATAGCTCGTGAAATTAACCTGACTCCAACAGCACAGGCTGACTTCAACTTTTAATCGCCCACAACCACAGCAGTGAAATACAAAATGGAAAGCAGATTTGTGATAGACTTTGAATACGGTTGTCATGGCAGCCTGCAATCTGTATTGCTGCGCCTGTTTTCGATAAAATCTGTCTCCTTGGGGATCAATAGAGTGCAGAAAGGAGAAAGGACATACTACTCTAATGATGCAGTCATTGTATCCTTGTATCCATTTTCAATAGCCTCTTATTCAATTTTGTGGTGATTCAGAGCCCGCATTAAAAGAATAGGATAGTACTCTACACGTAGGATCAAAGGATCGTTTGTGATGCATAATAAACCCGAAACAGCCCGCAGAGATGCACGTGCCTCAGGTAATTTAGTCATCAGTTCACCACCTGTATTAAGCTCCAGGTCATCATGCGAACACGCAAAGAGCCTGTGAGTGTGTGGGATGAGGAAGAGAACATAAGCGCTCTGTGTTGCATGCTGTGAGAACCACGCACACCATCATGGGATGATGCCACAATGTCCATTTTACTGATAGAATAAAGCTCTGTAGCTCATACTCTGTCCTGCTTTTTGGCTGCTTGAGCAAGAACAAAATTCATACATTTATAGTCTGTTCATGTATTTAGTTAACCAAGCCTGTCAGCACTTTTGGAGAGGGGGGGGGAATTATTTGGCTTTTTCTTGGAAGGCAGTTTTCCATCTGAAGACAATTCACTGACCATTGGTAAACAACTACAAATTAGACATGAATTCCGTTTTCCTGGACTTATATACTTTTTGCCCAAGTAGCAAACACAATTAAATTCTGTACTTCGTCCTTGGCCGTAAGTGAAGTCTTTCTGGTTTTCGACTTTCCAACTTGCATATTGATGTCTGAGTAAAGCAGCTGATAATTAAGTGATACATTAATCTGTATTGCATGCATAATGCTCTGAGTTAACAAAATAAAATAAAGATGATTCATTATTTACTAATATTACTGCTTTATATGGATGTGCTTTTAATGTTCTTTAAAAATAGCAAGTCATAAATAAAGCCTCATAAACAATCATAAAGTATGTCCAGTGGCGGTGTTCAGACACTGCATGTTTGCACACATGTGTTAGGGAGGTACTGTATCTGGAGAGCTCAGTGATGCTGCCCATCAAACGCTCTCTGTTAGGGAGGTTACCGGAAGAGCTCAGTGATGCTGCCCATCAAACGCTCTCTGTTAGGGAGGTTACCGGAAGAGCTCAGTGATGCTGCCCATCAAACGCTCTCTGTTAGGGAGGTTACCGGAAGAGCTCAGTGATGCTGCCCATCAAACGCTCACTGCATTGTAGCCACATTTTAGCTGAACTACAGATTTCAGGGTCCCGTCACATAAATGACTTGGCTAAATGGCCTAAGCTGCACATCCTGGGCCACCATGGTAAGAAGAGCATGTGGAGAGAACATCCAGGAGAAGCTGGAATGTGAGCTACATGGATGAATTAATGATGATGAGGAAGGGGGAGATCTGGAGATGCAGGAAGGAGCCGCCCGAGTGATTCTCTGCCTTTATCTAAGAAGTCTCCTGGTTCTTGTGCCAAGGGCAGAAAACTCTGGGATGGTCACAGGGAATCTCTGTTTAACGGTTCCTGTGAAGATAAACGATCTGGGGTGAGCTTCCCGATAACGACTGATAGTGGCAAATAATGAACAAGACAGCGAATGACACAGGTAAAGCACGAGTGAGATTCACGAGTGTTTCCCAAAACATCACAATTCCAGGATTTATGAACAAACTTAGTAGTATTTTGTTGGCTCCTTCCCAGCCTGTAACTCATAAGAAAAGCACAGACTGATGACAACAGGAACATCCATCCCATGTATTTCAGCGGCAAAATATAACTTAAATGATTATCACATCAACTTTATGCAAATATAAAGAAAAAAAGCTTGAAAATCAAAGCACACACAGAGGCACACAAAATTAATATAAAAATAAACTGACACATTTGTCTCTATATACATATGTGTGTGTGTGTGTTTAACATGCAGTCTATGTTAACATGCTATGTATGTTAGCATGCTGTGTATATTAACATGCTGTGTATGTTACCATGCTGTACATGGGCGTCGCCGCCATTAAATCTGAGGGGGACGTGTCCCCCTCACATTTCATAATTATTTGTTTGGACCCCCCACCCATTTAACATAAAATATTAGTTTACCCACTGCTGTGTCCCCCCCACAAATGCTTCTGACGCCCCTGATGCTGTGTATTTTAGCATGTTGTGTATGTAATCATAGTGTGTATGTTAGCATGCTGTGTATGTTAGTATGCTGAGTGTATTAACATGCTGTGTATGTTAGCATGCTGTGTATGTAATCATAGTGTGTATGTTAGCATGCTGTGTATGTTAGTATGCTGAGTATACTAACATGCTGTGTATGTTAATGCTGTGTATGTTAGCATGCTGTGTATGTAATCATAGTGTGTATGTTAGCATGCTGTGTATAATAGTATGCTGAGTGTATTAACATGCTGTGTATGTTAGCATGCTGTGTATGTAATCATAGTGTGTATGTTAACATGCTGTGTATGTTAGCATGCTGTCTATGCTGTCTTGAATTCAAATTTCAAGGTGATTCTCAGTTCAGTTCTGAATGGTGCACAACTGTACTCAACTGTATACGGTATCAAAACAATGAGCCTTTTTTGCGCTAATTAATAGGCCATATTTTAGTTTTATATCATAATATTGACATTGACCAGTTTTTAGTGCAGCACTCAGCAGACCTAAGCATTGTGGGGGCACGAAGAAGATGAAGCAGGTAGAACAGATGGAGGAAGAAACATGGTGTGGGTGGAAAGAATGCTTTTGTTATTAATGTCTTTAAAAAGACAGTTGAGTGTTCACACCTCTACCTTACTGCAGTCACAGACTGAGCCCCTCACACCTTTCCCACATCACCGTCACATCATGGCTGGGCACTTCTCAGGTGGGCGGTCATCACATGGAATGATGGGAAGGGGGCCGGGTCAGGCTTACCCAATCCCCTAGCCCCATGTGCTGAGTAATTATTATTACATCATTATCATTCCCTTGTCTAAAAAAGGGCATCACTGTGTTTTTGTACTGTATTTCAGGCAACTTCTGTGTCTCTGAGACTGAATTGTGGGCAAAAGTTCAAATTAAGAATAAGGTAGAAATTAATGTGCAGGTCAGCACACGATGTTAATGTGTTACGAACTTCTTTAGGTAGGAAGGAAGCAATGGAAGACTTCTGTATCTTCATGGATTGCAGGTAAAGCAATTGATTATGTAAACAGGAATCATACAGGAACATTAATGTCAAAAGGCCTCAATTTGTTACTTATTTCTTCTCTTTTAGAAAATGCAGCAATGTTATTTTGACTAAACAAGCAATGCTAATATATTCTTTGGTTAAATGCCCCATATTTTGTAAGGTTGCATAATTAATGAAGATATGGATGTCATGGTGATTGCAGTAGTGGTGCAAATATCTATCTTAAGCATTGATACTAATAATTAATTGTATATAAACTGTGCTGATGCTTAACATTGTTTTATTCACTCAGTAAAGGCCCTTAGTGCCCTGTGACCTGAAATCTTCTGGAAATGCTTTGCTACAAAATTTCCAGTGAACCAAAATAGCCTTAACCCTTTATGAAACAGAAATGCAGTATAACCATAGCAGTTCCTGTCTTTAGAGCCTTGCCTTCACTTACCTTCACTGCATATTTTCATTGTTGACTGGTTGCTCTATAGTATGGTTAAGATATCACAGGGTCTGACTTTAGGCTGGCTTCTCATTCTCTCTAGTCAGTTCTTTTCTGTGTTCGGGGATGGAAGATGCCTGAGCCCCTCGTGATGAGGATATTTGGATGACAGAAATTGCCAGAGAAATAGAGCACACAAGATTTAATATCAGGGAGGCTCTGAATTGACGTAGGTGCACAGATGAAAAAATTGGATTAGTTTATTAAGATGTTCCAGTTGATGGTCATCTGAGCTTTATTCTGAATCTTTTTAAAAACTGCAAAGGTGCATATTTCCACGTGTTGAGCTGATTCCAAATACTGAATGTAACTGGCAATGATTGCATGGTTGCGGCTTTTTATCAGAGCACATGATACTGATTGAGACACGTTTCTTTTCTCTCACACAAGTTTCTCATTAGTATTAAATGTAGAGAATACAATTCTTGTATAATTACTTGGTTTAACTCGTATATTTTTTTCTTTGTAATCCAATTTCGTACTTAAAACATATGAATTTCTGAGCCAGATGCGATTATGGGGTTGACCATGTCTTTTCAGAGTATATATGTACGCTGTTTTTATTTACTACTCCAATATATTTCACTTTCTGAACATAAATACCCCAATGCAGAAAGTAAGTATGACAGTTAACTGGCCTTAATTCATATATCCCTATAATGGAAAACACATTGTAGGCTTGAAATAAGCAGTAGATAAATTAATAAATGTAAACGTATGGTCATGTTTTAGCTTGGTCTTATTCTAGCATACATTACTATAAACTCTCAATGGTTTAATAGTTTAATGTGGGTTAGGGAACAGACTTAAATGTACTTAAATGTATTTACTACTGTGGATATACATGTGACTTAAATAATACGGACGGTGACGTCAGCTACATGCATCTGCCTCATAATATAAGGCAGTTGTGTATAGTGCTTCTGTGGCAGCTTTTCACAGTTGGAACCTTGCATGGATGTCCTTCACATCAGTCAGGATATCAGATTCACAGCTGCATGGGGTGAGAAGACTAAGGATGTGTGTTGTGGTTGTTTGTGCCACAGAATTACTTGTGGAAGTTTTGCTTATAGAAAAATGTTCTGAGGGCAGAACGAAAAACGATTGGTTTAGAGAGATAACCAATCAGATTGTAGAGGCGGTGGGTCCAAGCAACTACAGGAGGCGGGACCAAGACATCTGACTGCTTCGACCCACCTCCTCTGATTGGTTGCCTCTCTAAACCAATTATTTTTCATTCTGTCTTCAGAACATTTTTCTGTAAGTAAAACTCCCATCAGCCACAAAATGCACTGGCCATCCGATCCATGCTCACCACACATGTGTGTACAATTAAGAGTCTCGTTTTGCCCTTGATTCTTTGCACATAGCCTGATGTGTAACAGAATGTAGCAAATAAAATTCTGGTCAGCTTCTTCAGGGGTCATGGAAAATGACGGGAACATTCAAAATTTCAGTCCATAGGAACATTGACAGTGAGACTTGGGTCTGCAGCATGGCTGCAAGATAAGGCTAGTGAAGCTGGAGGGTAATGGTGCAGAATAATGTGAGGGCCTCTCTACTGTTCACAGGGCGACTTCACGTGGAGCAGCCTATCTGGTCGAACTATGCATCTAAAGGCCATGCCCATCCAGAGCCTCTCGGAGCTGGAGCGGGTCAGGCTGCAGGAAGTGGCCTTCAGCCGCCTCAGCCAGGACTACGACATGGGCTGCCAGATCACCATCCCAAAAGGTAGGGAAGCTTGCAGCTCAACAGCTATTCACCTTCAAATGTAGGGAACCCAGCAGCTCCTTAACTATTCACCTTCAAAGATAAGGAGACCTGTAGCTATTCAGCTATTCAACTTCTGAGGTAGGGAGGCCAGCAGCTCTTCAGCTATTCATTTTCAAAAGTAGGGAGTCCTGAAGCTCATCAGCTATTCACCTTCAAAGGTAGGGAGTCCTGAAGCTCATCAGCTATTCACCTTCAAAGGTAGGGAGTCCTGAAGCTCATCAGCTATTCACCTTCAAAGGTAGGGAGTCCTGAAGCTCATCAGCTATTCACCTTCAAAGGTTAGGGAGGCCTGCAACTAATCAGCTATTCACCTTCAAGGGTAGGGAGGCCTGCAGCTCATCAGCTATTCACCTTCAAGGGTAGGGAGGCCTGCAGCTCATCAGCTATTCACCTTCAAAGGTAGGGAGGCCTGCAGCTCATCAGCTATTCACCTTCAAAGGTAGGGAGGCCTGCAGCTCATCAGCTATTCACCTTCAAAGGTAGGGAGGCCTGCAGCTCATCAGTTAATTCCCATCAGTCACAACAATATCTTTCACTAGACCTTAATCTGCTCTCTTTGCTGTATGAGTTCCTCTCAGTTATTCCATTTTTAAAACCTTTAAACCTTTAATGGCCTCCAATTCATGGTTAACTTGTGCTGAACCTAGCATCTCCAGCCAGTCACAGTAACACAACATCTTTGTTTCCTTCTGAACCCTCATTTTATATCTATATCAGTTTGATTGTTGATGTTTAGTACATCTGTACAGTCTACGGTCATTCTATATATCCATACTGGTAAGCAGCAGTTGGTATAGGAACTTGCAAGACTGGCCTGGGTAAGCTCACTGGTTTTTTAAGAGTAGTGCCGCCCGTCCTCATGCAGTCCTTCAGTGACTTGGGTTTAAATAACGTCAACCAGACAATCACATTTTGATTCTTTGCGACGGACCCTATGTTATGACAAGATATATAAATGCTATAAACTGCATAAACGTGCAGTTCAGGGAGCCTCAAAATAGGTACGGCTCCTACACGATGACCTACAAGGTGCTTTCTGTAGCACACATGTGATGGTACAATACATTTAACATAGACATAGAGCAGTTCCACAGCCTCAGTGTGCCCTAAGGCACAACTCTGCCGACAGAGTGGGGAAGAGCAGCCCTCCGACAGGGCAGCAGGACCTGCCCAGGATTCCCGCTCCTTCTGTGACAGCCCTGCTCTGTTCCACGTCAAGCTGCTGCCGTCAGCTTGAGGCGCCCAGGGGATCGAATTCCCTCATGTACTCCTGCTTCAGTCTGGCCTCCATAATCCAGGACAGATGCCTGCCATGCATTTCCATCCTCGGCACTGCTGCATGAAATCAAGACCATGCCTTTTCTAGAAGAGATCGCAGACTGTCCGTAGCCAGTGGCAACAGCGGTGAATTTTGTCATGCCTTTCAAGAAGTCTTTATGGCAGCTTTTAACAGTCAGAATGTGGGTGTTCAAAACAGACACTGATTGGCCTTTCTTTTTAATAAGAGAGTCCATCTGGAGAATGAAAATGCACAAATTATTTTACTGTGATTTACTGCTATCAGGGAATTATTGAAACAGACAATATATCAATGAAGATTACAGTCTACTTTTGTATTTAGGTTTGCCTCAACATATTTCATTTGGCTTTATTGTTTATGTTTCTACATTATATTATTTCTTTGTAGGTTTTTCCCCGTTTTTCTGTGTACAGAGGCCTTGGCACATAGCGAGGGACAGGAGATCCCTCTGTTTTTTCATGTACTACAAACCCTCTGAAAAGAATCCAAACCATTTCCTCTTATATGCACAGAGTCAGGGCAGTCAGTGAATCTAAAATGACTTGCAGGTGGGAATAATGGCTGTCCATTCTACCTTACACGTTGCCTTTCATTTAGGCCAAGAACAGGCTGTGAGACACTAAATAAATCGCACCGTGAATGCATTCTGATTATCTTTGTTTCTTTTCAGATGGGCACAAACGCAAGAAGTCACTGCGAAGGAAGTTGGATTCATTAGCAAAAGAGAAGAACAAAGATAAAGGTGCAGTGAAATATGCAGCACATCTCCTGGTTAAACTTAGTTAGATTATCAGGTGCCTTTGCTGTTTCAAGAGAAATATTCCACTTATTATTATTATTTAGTTGTTTATTTTTTTGTTAGTTTGTTCATATTATTATAATATAACAAAATCAGCTCGTGGGACGCTAATATTGTTAATGTTATCATAATAATATTATACATTTTTTACTTCATTCTGGTGTTGGAAATGCTCATATATTTATTTATTTATATCTCAGGCGTCGATCTACCATACCATGAAAAAATATTCATTTAAGCATCTTAATCTGATGATATATATATATATATATATATTTGTTTTCTCATCCAGCAGTATTTCATGTCATTTGTAGGGCACTGTGCCTGAGGCAGCATGAAAAAAGTAAAGTCTTAACTCAGCTACTGATAACATGATTAGTTTTTTTTTTCCATTCCTAGCCGTAGAGATAAGTGCTGCTGCCCTTAGGACAGTGAGTGTGTAGGACTGTGGCAAAGCATTGTGGGCCTTTGGTCCCTCACAGCTGGCCTTTGTTTTCACACACGTCGGTCAGCCAAGTCTTTGGCGGCTTGAAAATGGAGCCTTTGATCTGTGGTACTGATATCAAACTGGACCCAGAGCGTCAGACCCGGAACACTGGTCCCGGAGCGCCGGCGCTGACATAATAGCGAGAGAGAACACCCAGAGCTGCACTTCTTACAGCACTGCAGTGGCTGAGGCAGCAAGAATGTGCAGGAATGTGGCCGGTCAGGGATCACACGAAAACTGGTCGAGCTCTTGGTTTTCCTGGGTTGTGTCTAAGCACGTCCCACTCCTCATGCTCCTCATGTGTGTGCAGAGCAGGGTCACAAGCATGCATACACACATACGCATCAGATCATTTTTTTGGTGTCAGAATCTGTGTCCTTAGCTGTCTGGCTATCGCTGCAGTGCAGCCCTGCAATGGTTAAGACTCGGAAGCCCCCGTTTGACTCTAATAATATCCGCAGTTAAGGGCCCTACCATGTATCTGATTGCCAGTTCAAGTCCTGGGATGCAAGGTTTACGATGCGATTGCAGAAGCTTCATTTATTGCTGTGTACGTAACACAGTGAAATTCCTGCTTGTGTGCTTCCTCCAGAACATAGTGCCAAATAAACACAATGCAATAAAAATAAGACAAGAGTAATCATTATCAGCATTTATGCTGGATAGGTTATAGAAGAACGCTAATATAATAATACAGATGTCTTTGTAAGGGCATAAAAGTTAATTTATGTGGAAACATTAGCTAAGAAACTATTAAAATTTTAAATGTTCCTGTCTCCTTTCCTCCGTCTTCCCCTAAAGAGTTTGTGCCACAGGCTTTTGGCATGCCGCTGTCACAGGTGATCGCCAATGACCGCACACACAAGCAGCGGCAGGACACCCACAAGGACGAGCACCGTGACGTCAGCGACCTGGTGTCCTCCATCCTGCAGTTTGCCACCAAGCGACCTAACAAAGAGCTGTCCAGCAGCAACTCGTCTGTCAGTTCTTCCTCAGAGACACCTAACGAGTCCACCTCACCCAACACTCCCGAAGCAGCACCCCGGACCCGCAGGCGGGTACGGCCCCCCTCCTCATGGTCCAGTAGTCAATGCCTCCCTCATCCCACCCGCTCCACCCTCCTGCACGCTGAGGCTCATAAACATCAGGTCCAGACTAACTCACAAGAATCTGTATGACACTTTGAACATCAGAATCCTATTGATCTCATTATCTTTATTTAATAATTGCTAGACACTTGTGTTAGGGTGTTTTATTACTTTTTAGTGAATTGCAGCTTTCAATTCATCCAATTTGTAAAATAAAAAAGGCTTTATTTGACTTGAGAAAACAGGAGATAAAGCATGCATTATGATGTCATAGCAGCTACACAAGCTTCTGGGGTGCCTGACAGGAAGCTTGTTTCAGAAGATAGAGAGCATGAAACCCCCCACCCCATCTGGGCAGAGGAGGAGGGAGAGAGGTGATGTAATTCCCCCGCGTTGCTCTGCATTTGGCAGGGCGCGATGTCTGTGGATTCCATCACTGATCTGGATGACAGTCAGTCCCGCCTCCTGGAGGCCCTGCAGCTCTCGCTGCCGGCCGAGGGGCCCAGCAGGAAGGAGAAGCATCGTGACAAGAAACTCAGCCTGAACCCCATCTACAGACAGGTGCCGCGGCTGGTGGACAGCTGTTGTCAGCATCTGGAGAAATATGGTGAGCCCGGGAACCATGCCATAGGCTGGTCCAGCACCTGCAGTTCTGGTTCTCACTGTGAATGGGGGACACGGCTAGCCCAGACTGCCAAGGAAAGAGTATGATGGCAGGGCATGCTGAAGTGCCGATCCACATTGTGGCTCACAAAAAAGTATTTTACTGAAAACTCTAAACAAGAAACACAGGATACAAAAGGACCATGAAGGGTAAAAACAGAGTAGGAAGACAACACTGACTAAAGCAGGGAGCTATACAGGAACAAGCAGATAGAAATTAGAAGCTAAGCACACCAAAAAAAACAGCAATTAACAGCTAACTTACTCAACACAAACAACCACAATGACTGATTCAGGAATAGACTAAGGGCAGAAGCACAGGTAACAAAGGCATGACGAGGGATAGGTGTGGGTCATTACACAAGTACATACTAATACAACAAGGAACAGGTGAGGGCAATTAATAATCACTGGACTTAAACACTGGGAAAGACTAGAACCAAAGGTACAGAACATTTTTACAGAACTAGACAGGGAATTGACAGACATAAGTCAGGGGCCAATCCTGACAGAGAGAGCCGGGCAGATGCTTTCCTTCTTTCTCACAGACATTGATTTATAAACTGGAGGCTGCTACTTCAAATCTTGAGGTACCATCTCTGGGTGCCAAGAAAGGGTATCAGCCCAGGGTTAGGACTCAGTGGCATCTGCTTAAGGCCCAGTGGCCATCAGGGAGTGACCCTGTCTGATCTACCTGTCTGACTGAGTAGGGAAGTGACAATTAAATTTATAAAATTTTGCTTAGGGTGCCAAAAACATATGGGACAGCCCTGTTTACCTGTGTTGCTTGAGTGTGAATGACTATTTTGAAAAACCCTATTTTGACATTATGTATAAGAAGGCATTTAAATCCATATAAGATCTGTTGCAGGACAATGTGATTTACATTATATATTTCTCATTTTTGTTTAGTTAGCTGGTTAGATTTGTTCAATTAGTGAAATATAGTGAAACTTAAAATTAAACTTAAAAATCATTTCTATTTTTGTGCCATCAGTTATTCCTTTTGATGAGATTTCAGCCTGTTAAGCTGGGATTTCCCACTTTTTACTTAGGTCTCCAAACTGTTGGAATTTTCCGGGTTGGAAGTTCTAAGAAAAGAGTGAGGCAGGTAGGAATCGTTGGAGGAATTGATTGGAGTTGTCAGATTTGTAGCTAATAGCTAAAATATGCAAAATATAGGTAAATTCATTGTATGCATAAATTCAATGTTTTATTTTAGTTACTCCAAAAATTAGTTGATATAGTATGGAAGCGTATTACTGCCACGACATAATAAAAAAATATTCTCACTATCATGTTATAACGTTAAAATATTACATTATAACATGAAAACATCATGTTCAAATGAGAAATCGTATAGTGCGATAATGTGAAAATATCACATTATGACGTGAAAACATCACGTTTTAACGTGAAACCGTATCACGTTATAACATGAAAATATTACGTTATACCGAGAAAACTTTTAATCCTATCGGGATAGGTTAAGTTAATCCGGAGCGGTGTTATGCCGAAAAAGGCATCCCCATTTGATTTTGCGTCAAGTACATGAGAAATATATCCCCTCACCGACTTCATTACATTTACACTGACCGCAGCATGAAATACGTTTTCTTAATACAATTATTTGGAGACAAGTGTCATCTGAGCTACGTGGTGCAACACTATTTACACTATTTTAGCCATATTATATATATATATATATATATATATATATATATATATACATACACACACACAAACACACACACACTATTTTAGCCATAAATTAGAACGAGACCCAGACATTTTAAAAAGACTGACATTTAGTGTTACTGTGCATCTAGCTGATACACACTTACAATGTAACAAGTGCTTTATTGCCAAGTTCATGTCTGCTGTTTTGAACTTTTCAATCGATATTAACAGGCATTTTACAGCCTAAGTAACAAACCGTTTTCAGATCTGCGACTTATGTTATTAGTTTTATGCTCTATATCTGTACTTTAACAAAATACAATGTTGTATGATGTGTTACATATGTTTTATGGGTTTACATACACAGAAATGATCATTTACACGAGTTACAAAAGAGAGCTTTCGCTGTTTTCAGTGGTGTGCGCTCCCGAGACAGGCATGCATTCTACGGCAGGGATGCCTTTTTCGCTATAACACCACCCCTGATCAATTTACGTTTTAATCCTATCTGGATAGGTTTTCTCATTAAAACGTAATATTGTCATGTTATAACGTGATGCTGTTTCACGTTATAACGTGATATTTGCACGTTATAACATGATATTTTCACGTTATCATGTGATACGATTTCTTGTTTTAACGTGTTTTCACGTTATAATGGAATATTTTCACATTATAACATGATAGTGAGGATATTTTTCTTATTATGTTGTGGCAGTAATACGCTTCCATAATATAGTAATTCATTTTAGTGATTGTAAAAATTAATTTGGGACACAAATATGGCATCTCAGGTGGTATTTACACAAATGGTGGTATGCTGCCAGTGGTTGTGGCTGGGAACATGCAAAGCGATGTGCTTCTATGGTGTCACAGCTGCGAGAGGAGTTTGACCGGGGCATGGATGTTCTTCTTGACGAGGAGCACAGCATACATGATGTTGCAGCTCTGCTGAAAGAGTTCCTGAGGGACATGCCTGACCCTCTGCTGACCAAAGAGCTGTACACTGCCTTCATCAACACCATGTGTGAGCAAGAGTTTCCCTTCCCCACAGCCCGAACCTTACAACAAACCCAAACACTCACCACAATCAGTAAGAAATTCTACAGAGAATATACCAAAGTAGACGTTTGCAGAAGTAGGGAACTATTTTTGCCTAATGTCTGCCAACTGGTAATCAACATCAGTAGGGAAATAGAACTCACGTGCACATCAAAACTGAATAAATTCTGATCAAATCAAACACTGATTATACCTTAGTCACGTCTGAATCACACACTGACCATATACTGGTCACACCTAGTTCATACTCCAGTCACATGCAGATCATACACTGGCCATATGCTGGTCACACCCAGATCATGCCCTGATCACATGCTGATCATACACTGACCATATGCTGGTCACACCCAGATCATGCCCTGATCACATACTGATCATGCACTGACCATATGCTGGTCACACCCAGATCATGCCTGGATTACATACCGATCACGCACAGACCATATGCTGGTCATATCCAGATCATACCCTGATCACATGCTGATCTCACAGAGACCATTGTGGTCACACCCGGATCATGCCTGGATTACATACCGATCACACACTGACCACATCCTTCTTCTCCAGTGCTGGACCCTGAGGAGCAGCAGAGTGCCCTGCAGCTCCTCATCTACCTGCTGCCTCCCTGTAACTGCGACACCCTCCACCGGCTACTGCACTTCCTGTCCACAGTGGCTGCACATGCGGATGACGTGCATGACAAAGACGGACAGGAGGTAATGGGGGTTCTGCTTTTCTGCTCCTCTCCTGGGAATTCAGGAAATATTGTTAAATCCCTTGATTTAAAGATAAATAAAATAGGAAGGGATTCATGTTGAGGAAATATCCAATAAGTCATTTACTCTATTATGTGATGATTTACCCCGCCCTGCACTGAGGGTTATCGCTAAATTACCATCTTCCACATGCCAGAACCTGCTGCTCACTGCTCCATTTTTTGCCATCCCAAGTCAACTAAAAAATGTGAAAATGAACTGGGATATGTTCTGCCTAGATCCCCGATCCTGGCACAGATGCCAGGCAGGGACTGTCGATAAAGGCCCTCACTGGGATATGTTCTGCCTAGATCCCTGATCCTGGCACAGATGCCAGGCAGGGACTGTCGATAAAGGCCCTCACTGGGATATGTTCTGCCTAGATCCCTGATCCTGGCACAGATGCCAGGCTGCCCTTACATTTTGCTCTTGGGAGTGCTGAGACAAGGGGCGGAGCTGGGCGGGGCTTGAAGAAGCCTCTTTCCCACCTGGAGCTTTATCTGGGACCTCACTCAGCTCATCTTGCAGGGTCACAAAGCACAGCCAATACTAAAACTCATCAGTTTTGTGGTTGTGGCAAAAAAAAAAAAAATCTTCATTTTGATCATGTAGGCCAACTCTCATCAAAGAGTGCATGCTGTGAGAAAAGCCCCTTCCCTGCCAAGGGACATGATCTTGCATGGTTTTCAGGATGGGGGGTGGGTTGTTTACGGTAGAAACAGCTTTTACTAATAATAGCCTAATGACTCTGCATTTGTTAAATAATGTATTAATGTCCTACATATGTTTTTAACATTGGAAAACATCCATCCATCTTCTGGCCTTTTCTGCTAGTGAGGGTCACAGTTGCAGCATGCCAGGCATGTCAGATCAGCTACATACTGTAGTCTAGCTTGTTCTGGGGGATCCCAGGCATTCCCAAGACATCTGGGTGCTATGACTCCTCTCCCCTGAGGCCTCAGCCTACGGGGAGGTGCCTTGGTCAGGCTTCCTTGGTATCCAGTATTCCATCATCCTTCCATCGCATCCTTAAAAGATGTAAACCATTCAGCTCAACGTTCACGTTTCCTGATAAGTTTTGCTTAAATAAGTGGGTTCAACACCCCTTCAAAAAGATCACTGCATCTTTGTAGTACAGTCAGTCTTGCTACAACACAACTAATGTATTTCTCAAAAACCTCACGTTCACTAAAATAGCTCTTTGTACATTTGCGCATTAAAAATCTAAAAATATTCAAGAAATTATTATATAAAAAACACAGCAACCTTTTTTAATTCAATTACATTTATTTTTCGTAGACCTGTAGTCATGTTGCCTTCACGAGAACAGGGAGGCCAATCGGCCCATCAAGCTCGTTTGGGGAGAACTTAACTAATAGCTCAGAGTTGTTAAAATCTTATCTAGCTTTGATTTAAAGGAACCCAGGGTTTTAGCTTATTTAGTTTCAGTGCCCCTGTGCATACTGCAGTCCATTGTATCTGTGGTTGCTGTTTGTTTTTATATAATAGGTTGTCTAATATTTTTAGATGTTTAATGTGTGGATGTACAAACGTTTCGACTCTTTTACATTTGAAAACCCAGTTCGAATGATTCACCAAAAGGAATGATTTGTTCATGAACTGGACATCACTGTCATTGACTTGCATGGCTGTTTTTCTGTTCAAGTAGTGTTACTCACTAGGACTATATTGCAGTGTAGGTTGCATAGTGCTTTTCTCCAACTGAAAATCTTGCAAATATAAATGTGATCCCGTTTGTACTAATACAGTGGAACCTGCTTATAGTGATCACGCTTATAGTGATCAACTGCTTATATGGATCAAAAAGCTTGGAACAGAATCATTCCTATACAAATCCTGCTTAAATAATTTGCTAATAGTTATCAAGTAGTACACTTAGTGTTCAATTTGGGTCCTTTTACACATGACAGTATACGAAAAAAATAAAACTATAAAATTTCTTTTTTTTTTTTACTTTACTTTGATAAGCCTACTTTGCCTTGCGGTAACCTGTCTGCTTTTGGCTAGCTACCTGGGGCTAATGCTGCATGCACAGAAAACATGACGGGAAAAAGAAAGTTATTTTCTCTCAATAACAAATATAGACTCATCGAAGCTCATGATAAGCCGCCAAAAACTAGCAACGGTGAAACTACAATAAGCTATATTTTATGTACAATATTGTACAGCATCAAAGCTCTGAGCAGACTGATGAATCGCTGCAGCGGCGAATGACAACAACGAGAGGCGGACTGACACAAAGTTGTTCTTTACAATAAGCTCGCGAGGCATGCTGGGACATGCAGACGCTACAGCAGTACAGCATTAAAGCGTATTTCAATTATACAAAGTTCAGTAACTTAATTTCTACAGTACTATAATTTGAAAAGCGATTGAAACAGCTGTACTTTATTTTGAAAGTCAGTAAAATAAAATTATGTAAATAGTGATGCTGTCCATTTTATTACCTTATATTCATGTAATAAATATACAAATTTCAATTAGATGGTAATCTGCCTGAGACATAAAGAAAAAGGAAAAAAATCAGTTATAACGATCATCTGCTTATAGTGATCAACTTCACCCAGACAGATATGATTACTAGAAGCAGATTCCACTGTATATAAATTGGATTAGAACAGATTCACAGTGTGATATCACACGTTGTGGCAGGATTGACTGATTTACATTTTCAGGCAATATTACTTGTGCTTAGCAGGCCCCAGCTAGGCTGCCAGTCCTTTATATGAGCCCCATCGTTGTAGTACTGGCCAAAAAAGCCAACATGATACCAATTAAACCTCCATTATCTTGCCATCCCCAGCAACTGAGTAATTGAATTTGTTTAATCCCACTAAGCAGAAGGAATTCAGGTATGCTGGTGTGAGCAGAGCTTCCAGGATTAACAGAGTCATCCTGGATCCTTCTCTCTTTGGCTGTTTCTGGTTTACACATTCGAAGACTGCACTAACTCGTCTTGTCATGTTACAGATAACTGGGAACAAGATGACATCGCTGAACTTGGCCACCATCTTTGGACCTAACCTCCTGCACAAGCAGAAGAGCTCCGACAAAGAGTTTTCTGTGCAGAGTTCTGCCCGAGCAGAGGAGAGCGCAGCCATCATTGCCGTAGTCCAGAGGATGATTGCCACTTATGAAATTCTCTTCATGGTGAGCTTCAAAAATCTTTGATTTTGGGATTCCCTCCCAAGTCTTGTAGTAATATTTATCAACATAAGTGGATCTTCAGAGATCTGTTTGTGCTGTGTCTTCCTGGAGCAATTCAGGTGAAAATATTTTTCAAGGTCATAGCACCATCGATCTCTTGGCCAAGTCTCGAGGGTCCTTGGTTACTGCAGAGCTTAAATTATTAATATTTTGATGTTAAACAAAACACTATATTTCATGAAGGTCCCATTTCTCAGCAGGCCTTAGAGCTGCCTGTTATTGTAAATGTTTTCACATTTAACCAGACCAGACATCACGTCAAACAAAATACCAAGAGAAGCACAGCGGGTGTCAAGCACGCCCCATGTGTCTCCTGGTGGCTTTGGCAGAGACTGTTGAGAATCGTGGCCGCCGATTGTTTAGGTTAACGGATCTCCAAGCTTAACAGACAATGCCTTTGTCTTACACAGTGTAAACACTTCTCTTTTGTGGGAGAGTAGTTTAGATAGTGCAGGCTTATGGCAAATCCAGACTGGAGACAGCCATGAGTATAACAACTCTGGGCTGGTGCCAAAAGTTTTATGAGTTTATGAACTGGCAATTGTTTCACTTTTAAAGCCCAGTATTGTATGAATTGTATATTTAGCTTGCATTTTTTAGAGGTAGCCAAAGTTAAGTTTCAGAATTACATAGGAGAGTGGAAGACAGCGTTGCGAAAAATGCAAGTCAGTGACTTACTTGCTCTGCACCCAAAACAGGTTCCTCCAGACCTACAGAACGAGGTTCTGATGAGCCTTTTGGAGACAGACCCTGATGTGGTTGACTACCTCCTCCGCAGGAAGGCCTCGCAGTGGTCGTGAGTATAGCCCTGTACACACTGGCTCCAGAATGCCTGGTCTCCATTAGTCTGAGTTAAGTGTCCGTGTTGTTGGGAAAGTACAGCGTCTCCCTCTGGTGGCACACAACCGCAAGCAAGCGTGACGTACATGGAAAATTGTGTCAGAATGCTGGGCTGCGGATCCCCCATGACCCTGAATGGGACAAGCGGTTACAGAAAATGGATGGTGGGATGGCTGGATGGATGAGTGTCATTAGCATTGATGACTCTATCTAAGCCTTATATAGCTCTGGCTGCACCCTATATAAGTTTCCATCTATTCTAATGCGACTGAAAAGTTTTCTGGGCTGTAGCCTCCATTGTGGCATCTCACAGACCTCTGTCTCATACTCTGACAGTCACCCAGACCCTTTCTCCATGAGTGAGAGGCACTCATCCAGTGATTCCAACAAGGCCTCCAGTGGCGAGGTGTCCCCGTACGACAACAATTCGCCGGTGCTGGCTGAGCGCCCACTCACCCAGCATCAGGGAGAAGACATCCCCGGCCCAGAGCAGCTCTTCCCGAGCCAAATGCAGTACCCAGCACAGCTCGCCTTCAAGGCCCCATCCAAGAAACCTGGTCTGGCTCAGTGGGACGTCAAGGGTGAGCTTTGACCATCACTATTTTCGTTTCCACAGGAGCTGTGAGTTACAGCGATGCGACTAACATCTGCTCCATCAGATGGTTCAGTGATTCATTTTCAGAAATATCTGCACAGGCAGATGCTGACTCGCTGTCACGCTGTGCCCTCACACCTCCCGAGTTAGGTGCTTTAATCCCACCTCTGCTCGTTATGTGTGGAGTTTGCATGTTCTCCCTGTGTTGAGTGGGGTTCCACCTGCAGGCCAGTTAGCAGTTAGGCTAAAGGGATGCTTCTGACTTGTACATGTGTCCTGAGATATCTTAGTTCTCAGCCTTGTACCCTGTTCTGATGGATCTGTAAAGTTGTTATTGAATTTACAGTATACACTCACCTAAAGGATTATTAGGAACACCTGTTCAATTTCTCATTAATGCAATCATCTAATCAACCAATCACATGGCAGTTGCTTCAATGCATTTAGAGGTGTGGTCCAGGTCAAGACAATCTCCTGAACTCCAAACTGAATGTCAGAATGGGAAAGAAAGGTGATTTAAGCAATTTTGAGTGTGGCATGGTTGTTGGTGCCAGACGGGCCGGTCTGAGTATTTCACAATCTTCTCAGTTACTGGGATTTTCACGCACAACCATTTCTAGGGTTTACAAAGAATGGTGTGCAAAGGGAAAAACATCCAGTATGCGGCAGTCCTGTGGGCGAAAATGCCTTGTTGATGCTAGAGGTCAGAGGAGAATGGGCCGACTGATTCAAGCTGATAGAAGAGCAACTTTGACTGAAATAACCACTCGTTACAACTGAGGTATGCAGCAAAACATTTGTGAAGCCACAACACGCACAACCTTGAGGCGGATGGGCTACAACAGCAGAAGACCCCACCGGGTACCACTCATCTCCACTACAAATAGGAAAAAGAGGCTACAATTTGCACGAGCTCACCAAAATTGGACAGTTGAAGACTGTAAAAATGTTGCCTGGTCTGATGAGTCTCGATTTCTGTTGAGACATTCAAATGGTAGAGTCAGAATTTGGCGTAAACAGAATGAGAACATGGATCCATCATGCCTTGTTACCACTCTGCAGGCTGGTGGTGGTGGTGTAATGGTGTGGGGGATGTTTTCTTGCCACACTTTAGGCCCCTTAGTGCCAATTGGGCATCGTTTAAATGCCATGGCCTACCTGAGCATTGTTTCTGACCATGTCCATCCCTTTATGACCACCATGTACCCATCCACTGATGGCTACTTCCAGCAGGATAATGCACCATGTCACAAAGCTCGAATCATTTCAAATTGGTTTCTTGAACATGACAATGAGCTCACTGTACTAAAATGGCCCCCACGGTCACCAGATCTCAACCCAATAGAGCATCTTTGGGATGTGGTGGAACGGGAGCTTCGTGCCCTGCATGTGCATCCCAAAATTCTCCATCAACTGCAAGATGCTATCCTATCAATACGGGCCAACATTTCTAAAGAATGCTTTCAGCACCTTGTTGAATCAATGCCACGTAGAATTAAGGCAGTTCTGAAGGCGAAAGGGGGTCAAACACCGTATTAGTATGGTGTTCCTAATAATCCTTTAGGTGAGTGTATGTCTGCTAAATAACAGATTATGTGCCTATAAATCAAATTATAGAATCTCAATGTCCAGGTTAACACACACATTGAATAAAACACTGGCTGTATATCTAATAATTTTCCAATCCCTTACAACTCTGGAAAAAATTAAGAGACCACTCTATATTTTTTAAACAATCTGCATTTGTAAATCCTGATTTAATCCTGCTTTAATCCTGGTTTTGCTGGCAGAAGGCTACACCGAGCGGCAGGTAGCTTCCAGGTTCAAAATCGTTAAGACCACAGTACAGGTGAAGCATGAGACACTGGGGACCACCAAAAACCAGCCAGGTACAGGGCGGAAGTGACATTCCAACGCCAGACATGACTGACAACTAATTGGACAGTTTCTCATGAATCATAGGATGACATCAGGTGACCTTCAAAAGGAACGGGGAATATCAAGTACAGGTGTTATGTTGCACTGCTAGGACAGTTTGTATCAGGCTCCTAGAAGCAGGACTGAAGTCCCATAAATAAGGAAGAAGCCCTTCATTAATGACAGGGGTGCCCAACTCCAGTCCTGGAGGGCTGGAGCCCTGTGCAGCTTAGTTCTTTCCCTGTTCCACCATAAATGATTCAGCTCAAGAGCTGTGTGGTAATTAGCACAAGGTGTTGAATCAGGTGTGTTAAATGAGGGGAAACCCAAAAATGTGCAGGGCTCCGGCCCTCCAGGACTGGAGTTGGGCACCCCTGATTAATGATAAACAGGGAAGAACCAGGCTGCAGTTTGCAAAAAGAAAAAGAGTGAAACAATTTTTTTTTGCTGAGGTGTCAATTTGAGCTGAGGCCTTCAACGTTTCCCAGGTAGCAGGGGAACACCTTACATGTGATACTAGCCCATCGCAAGGCGTGCACAAACACACACACACACACACATGTAGGGTATACATATCCTTATGGGGACCGCTCATTCATTTCAATGGGACAAATGCTAACGCTAACTATGACAACCTTAACTTCTACCCTGCCCTAACCATAACCATAAGTAACCTTACAAAATACAAGAGTTTTTGCATTTTATAGTTTTTTCATAGCAGTCACCGATTTTTATAAAATTGAGTTTAAAAAAAACGGATATTTATCACGTTATGGGGACATTATGTCCCCATAAGGATAGGTAAACCCGCTCACACACACACACACACAAACACAGACATGTTTTTGTATTCATATCTTTGTGGGGACTCTCATTTCATTTCTAGGGGAAAACCCCTAATCCCAACAATGACAACCTTAACCCTTACCCAGCCCTAACCTTACCCACGCACACAAACACATTCTCCTTACACTGTCACACAACACAGGAAAACAAAGATCACCTGGACTTCAGCCTGGGCCATCTTGTTTTAATTACACTGTTTGGTTTTTGTTGTCCTTATAATGAATGACGAGTTGCACACGGAGGGGGCCGCTGTAAAGCACTTCATTCAGCACTCATTTCAGCAATTGTGGTTGATGAATAAACAGCAATTACATTTCTTAAAACATGAAACTTATGAGAGGATCATTTAGTGGTTTCTCCTTGATGTAGAAAAATAAATAAAACAAAGTGCAGCAACAGCAAGCAGAGAGCAGATTATACCAGTATTCAGTGCAGCAGACTCTACTGTCAAAGTTGAGTTTTGCCAGATTTAAATAGAGTAAATATTATCAATATTTACATCATACCATCTGTAATGTTCCTCTGATTCTTTATGAAGCTTTTCTATTCGTCTGAAGTATATACTGTGACATTGGAGATTGACAGAGTTGTCATTAAGTTAAGTTTAACAGGGCTTTATATTTGCCCATTTTCACATTTTTCAATGATGCTGTTTTTACCAAATGAAAAGACGGATATCTGGGTATCCTGGCACTTTCAAATCGACCCTCAGAAAATTACCACATGTAATAATCAAGAAATACAGTTATCCTATTTTAATACCCAAATTTTAAAGTAATGTGTATATTTAAGTACTCTTCATGTACTTAAAGAAAGTTAAAACTAACGTTAACAAACTGATTTCACATTTTTTGCAGATTCACAGTAAGTCTTTTGCATTTTCCAGGGTTACATGGGAACATGTCTGACATTGTCTCACTGGAGCAGCTTGACAATTGTCAGGACAATGTAAAACAAACTGTCCTGCAGACACAAGCTGCCTTGGGATTGCCTCAGTGCAGGCCACACCTTCCGGATCAGTGCAGGCCACACCTTCCGGATCAGTGCAGGCCACACCCTCCGGCGATGCCGATGTGCAGCAACCCACAAGATGAGCCAGGCCCACAACCGTTGCCTGGCCAACCAGCAGCCACTCTGCCGGACGACCAGTCAGTGTGCAGCTGCATGGAGGGACTGCCAACCAGAAGCCACAAGGGCTGTGATCCTCCCAGATCCACTGTACAGCAACCTGGGTCTTCTTCCCCATGTGGGAGTGCGAGCCCTGTCCCCCCCAGGGCATCTCCCCAGCACTCTGCCCCAGCCCTGGATGCTAACGGACCAGCTGGCCTCGAATGGCAGCACTGGCAGAGAGAAAGGTGGCAAATCTGGCAGCTGTTATCTTCGGACAATGCGGACACTCTACCAGAGACGCTTGTCTAGTGCCAGCTCAGCTCCAGCTGCCGATTTGCTGAGCAAACAGCGCCCCCTTCTGTCCATATGATGTATGCGCTGCTGCTGTCGACAAGTGTGCAAATGTATGTTTGTGTCTGCTTGTCTGTTACTCTGAATTGATTCATGTTGTATCATTTCTTTTTTCACCTTTTTTGTTCAATGGGTGTATTTCCGTACTTCTTGCATTGTGTTTTTGAGACACCTCAGGCAAGCCACAAGAGAAGATGTGAACAGACTTAAATTTAAACACAAAAGTATACCTATTAAATTATTATGCAGTAAAATAAATATCTATTCCATAACTGTAAGTGATCATATATCATTGGGTAACAAGTTAGCATGGAATGGCTTTAAAGATTAGGGATGAGGATGCCATTCAATCCATGGTTTGTAAGACTGAAACATAATGATTCATAATCAAAGTTATTACACATCACTTATACCGCAGTAAAATTATAAGTGTGTATGGAGGTTAGCGTCAAGTTATTTGTTCTAAAATACTGAACTGGTTACGATATTTTCGGTAGATTCATCCATTGATGTTTATATTAAGGAACTAACATCCGCTTTTGTGAGTGCTTGTGTTATTTCATTTCAGTTTGCTCTAAAATACTAATTTCATTTAAATGAAAGTCAGTTATTTTCATAAAGTTCCAACAAGTGTTGTTTATTATTATTATTTTTGTATTTTTTAATGCTGAATGTACATCTAAGGTCCTCATAGTATTTGGACTAATTGAAATCTTTCAGTTTTTATAGACTTTCAGAAATGCCTTTTTATACATTGTTCACATACAGCCATTGAAACATGCTTTGTTTTTTAAATACTAAATGCCCACACAATTTATGTGCCAAATTAACATATTTCTGAAGAGTATTTATTTAGACTAACTTTGACAAAGCAAGTATTTTAATTCTATTTGTTTCATTTTACCACCTATATTTTTCATATTTCCTAAGGAAACGGCATTCGTTGTATTTTTTTTTAATGATTTATGATTTTTGAATCCTTATCATTTGAAAAACCAGATTATGTCAGGTTATATTTATGATCTTCATCTATGTTCAATGGCTGTTGTATTCTCTTTGTATTTATGTCATATTAATGTTTATGTTTTACCAATAATAATAAAAAAACCTCTGGAATAATTTCTTTATATGTAAACAAGCAAACAAACAAAGGCATTTCAGCATGGTTTGAAGATATTGGAAATCAGTGAAACAGATCCTGTTTGGTTATAATGGGAAGTTTAAGAGCAGTATGCTTTAACACGTGTTCTAGAAAAGTGAAAGTCTACAGGAAAGCCCACTATTAAGTTACATGGGTTGCCAAAGTACTCACTGTGTGAATAATTACATTTCCTAATAATTTCTCCGTTGTGTTTGCTTGTCTGTTTTTTAGGTGACAATGCTGTTCGTTTTGGTGACTTTGCAGTTCTGTTGGACAGCTTGCTTTACATTTATGTTCTCCCTGCGCCTTGGTCGGTCCCCAGCGATTCTCTTCATAGCAGCATTTCATGATGTTTTTTTTTAATCAGTCTTTGGTACTTTGCCTGTGCAGGTTTATATTTCAGTGCATTATTTTGGGATTGTCATTTTCTCCATGATATCATGCTTGATCTTCTTTTCCTATGCAGCAGATCTTTTCACTGCATCTGCATAAACATTTTACAGTATGTGCTTCAAAATTACTCACATTAAGGCATGTATGGCTCAGTAGTCAGAAATCATCTATACATCTGTAAAAATAATAATGTGACTAAAAGGGTTTCTTTTTAAACATAATGAAATAGGAACTAAATGAATTATTGGTCATTCTGGGAATCTGCAATTTTATTCACAACCCTGTTGATCCAATACTTTTCCTGTTGGTATACGTTGTATACTTTTGCAGGTCATAACAGCTTTGCTTTGACTTACTGTATTTGCTTTTTCACAAAGTAAATATAACTTGTGGATATCTCAAGTAGACTTATGTCATTCTTTTTGAACAAATCTATTATGTGAACAAAATGATCTCAGTCACTGCACTAATTCATTCACGTTTTGTTAATTTTTTTCACTTGGTGATTCTACATCCACCGACAGTGTTTTTTTATGTTAATTTCATTCCCTAACATTCCTCGTTCACTGTGTGAATCTTCATTGACTGATTCATTCTTCAGTTCCTTCACTGTATGATTAATTTTTCACCCTGTTCACCTATTCTACATGTGATATTTATCAGAAATATATAGTAGTAATAGTTGTGTAAATAGATAATCAATGTTACTTACACAATTTAATAAATACAGTGGTACCTCAGAACTCGAAATTAATCCGTTCAGAACTCCGGACCGAATCCTAAAAACTTCGAGTTCTGATCGAATTTTCCCCATAAGAAATAATGGAAAACCAATTAATTGGTTCCTGGCCCTAAAAAATTACACCGAAATATGTTTTTTTTAGCATTTAAATGCAAAATGAACTAGACATAACAAGAAAAGCATATACTGCACTAAACACATCTAAGCACATTTATCAAAACAGTAATTTTTAAAGTAAGAAAATAAATGTATCCAAACAATGTGTAAAGTTAAAAAAAACAAACAATGCATGTAGATTCATTTAATTTCCAACCCTCCAGCTGGGTGCTTAATTTTTTTGTCACTGAGTGTATTTTAACTTTTCTGCAGGCGAATGCCAAAGTCTGCAGATAGCACTCGAAGTAGCATTATGCATCATTTCAAATTCTCAATGCCTTGAATACCCTCAGACCTTTCTTTATAGTATAAATCTTTCAACAGATATGCCTGCACTAATAAAATTATATACTGACATTCATCTACAATCAGTTTAGATTATATTATGGTTAATTCATAAGTTTCAAGAGATCAAAAGCAAATATAATAATCATAATTTCCATGATCAAATAATTCTCACCAGAAAACTGTATCAGTGCAGATATTTTGGAACCATAGATAATTTCCCAGAATTTTGCTTTACAGTTTCTTTTGTTTTGGCTGTGGAGTTTGGGTTTCTGTTGTCTACTCATTCTTCACCTTAATAAATTATTATTTAAAATGCAGAAGCCTTATTAGAGGACTAGGTTACTATTTTACAAGGTATTACAAGATATTTTACAAGGTTACAGCATTTGTGCTACTTATTACAAAAACTATATTTATCTAACTGCTTATGCTAATCAGTGTCAAAGGCATTTGTGCATTTTATTACATGTAGAGTGTGTATATATATATCTGTGTGTGTGTGTGTGTGTGTGTGTGTGTGTGCGTGTGTCTGTGTGTAATTGTCAGATTGCATCTATACATCCACTATTGTCTTACCTTGCATCTATATTGTATTTTGTCTGAGCTGTGCCAAGAATGAATAAATTCAAAATTAAGCACAATATATGAGTCATTCAATTAAACTATAAATCATTCATCAATTTAAAAATATAATACATACTTCTTAGACTGTTAATGAGAAAAGGTCATAAAATAACCAAAATGTAAAAAGTTTTTGAGTTATAATGGATTTCTGAACCAGTTTGTGAAAATTCCTTTAATATTTACAAGACTTTAATAACAGATATTTCACATGGCATGCAGAGGGTATTTCTGGATTTTAATTTGAATACTGCATGCTCTAATGTAAGGATCTATCAGCCTGGGGGAGTGTGTGGAGCAGGTGTAGGGGTTCCTCAGAAAGAAATTGTAATTTCAGGTGATATCGGTGTAAGTATCCAAGTTCATGCAATGTGAAAAAAATATTTAGGGGGTTCCCCCACCCACAGGCAAAAATATGCACCTCCCACAGCCCTGGAGTGAAAAATATTAAAGGCCTGATGCTTATTCTTTAGTTACTCCTGTGATCACCTGACCTTAGCTCTGTTTTCATTTGTGGGACTTTTCGTAAGAAGGGCTGAAATCCCCTGATCTAATGAATTTGAAAGGAGGTAGGTGGATTTTGGCAGGACATCAGGCTCTGTGAAGGCTTCAATTTAGCCAATTTCAGCACTGTAATGACCCAATGAGCTCAGTCTGGTTTGACCTCCTGGAAACCCAACTGTTGGATGGCAGCTGTGAGACTGCCTGGATGTTTTTGAAGGGTGGGGAAAGCAGTCATTGAACTTTGGGAACTTTATCTTTTCATTCTTTTATATGTTCCCTGGGGAATAATTTTTAGTGTAGAATCTACACTATACGGACAAAAGTATTATGACACACCTCTGAATCACTCTGGAGTTTCATTGAGACCCATTGCCACAGGTGTATAAAATCAAGCACCTAACTATGCAGTTAGGTTTTCAAACATTTCTGAAAGATTGGGTTGTTCTGAAGAGTTCAGTGAATTCAAACATGGTATCATAGGGTGCCACTTTTGCAATAAGTCAGTTTGGGAAATTTCTTCCTTGCTAGATATTTCACAGTCAACTGCAAGGGGTATTATTGCAAAGTGGAAGTGTTTAGGAAAAGGTTTAGAAATTCAGCCTCAAAGTGGCAGACCACCTAAACAGAGCAGGGTCGCTGAGTGCTGAGGTGTGTAGTTAGACTCTGGAGTAGTGGGAATATGTTCTGTGGAGTGCTGTATCATCATGCATCTGTGTCTGTTAGTCTGATGGATGAGTTTGAGTTTGGCAGATGCTAGGAGAATGTTACCTGCTTGACTGCATTGTGTCAACTGTAAAGTTTGGTGGAGGAGGGATAATGGTATAAGGCTGATTTTTGGGGGTTTGGCAAGGCCCCTTTGTTCCAGTGAAGGAAACTAATGCTTCAGCACACCAAGACATTTTGGACAATTATATGCTTCCAACGTTATGGGAACAGTTTAGGTAAGGCCCTTTTATGTTCCAGCTTGACTGTGCCCCAGTGCACAAAGCAAGGTCCACAATGATATAGTTGGGTGAATCTGGTGTGGAAGAACTTCACTGGCCCACATGGAGCCCTGACCTCAACCCTTCTGAACACCTTTGGGATAAACTACAATGGAGATTGTGAGCCAGGCCTTTATGTCTAACATCAGTGCCTGACCTCACAAATGTTTGTCTGGATGAATAGGAGCAAAAATTCCCAGAGACACACTCCAGTATCTGGTGGAAAGCTTTACCAGGAGAGACAGCTGTTATAGCTGCAAAGGCGGGACCAAAGCCTTAATGAAGCCTATGGATGTACAGTACAATAGGATGTCATAAAATTTTATCTAGGTGTAATGGCCAGGTGTCAGAAGGCTCATGTCCTCGGCGCTTCACCTGCTCATGAGCCACAACCCCCAGCCGCTGAGGGAGAGGACATCTGCCCTGCCCCCGGGCTCGCCTTTGGTCCCCCTTGCTTCTGCTCAGCAGACGCATATGGTTCCCCCAGCTCCTGCTTGGCTGTCACCTTCAGTCCCCCTGGGCCCTGCTTGACGCTCACCTGTGGTTCCCACTACAGTGACTCATTGGTCATCTGCGGTTCCACCTCCGACGCCTCGTCAGTCGCCTGCGGTTCCCCCAACTCCACCTCATCTGTCGCTGGTGCCTTCACCGGCTGTGGCTTCCCCGTTGCCTGTGGCGACTTCAACTCCCTCCTAGCCTCCTCTGCTGTCCCCTTCACCTTCCTCCTCAACTCCTCCGGCGGTTCCGCCACCTCCCTCCTCACCCCTTTCGGGGTCCCCTCCACCTCCTGCCTCATGGTCGCCAAGGGTCCCTCCAGCTCCAGCCATGCGGCCGCCTTCCACCCATCAGGGGTCCCTCCACTCCCTGGTTCCCCTCGCCCTTTGTCTCTTTGTTCACTGGTTTGGTTCCTCCTGTGGGTGGTTTCCCTGTGTCTGCTCCCCGTTTGCCTGGTCCCTCTGTACTCCCTTTTGGTCCCTCTCCTCCCTGGGTCGGTGTTCTCCCTATTAGTTCCATGCCTTTTGTTGGTCTGTTCCCTGGTTGTGTTTCCCCTGCGCTTTTTCCTTGGGTTTCCCATTGTTCTGTGTTCCTGTCTTTGGTGCTCCTGTGTGCATCTGCATTCCTCATGCTTTGTCAGTTGCTGTCTTGGTTGATGTCTTTGTCCATGTTCTGCATTTGTTCCTGTTCATCATCGTTGATGTTTTTTGCTTTTCTTTCCCCTAGGTGCCCTGTGTCATGCCATGTCCCTGGTTTGGTCCCTTCGGTCCCTTTAGGCACACCTGGAGCGCGCATCTTTGGGGGTTGGGGTCCTGTCCTGCTCCGATTGTCCTGACCCACCCGTGTGCCATGTCCCCCTCTCTACCTCTTGTGGAATCCCCGTGTTCCCAGCTGTTTCAAGTCCTGTTGATTATTGTGGTGTGTTTAAGTCCGTGTCAGAATCTGTTTTCCTAGTCCAGTCAGTTCTGTGGTCTTGAGTGTTTCTATTCCAAATAAACCCCATGTTCACCTGATTTCCCTAGCTCCTGTGCCTGCATCCCCGCTTCCTGTCCAGACATAAACTTCTTGATTATGTTGCGCACAGTGGACAAAGGAATATGAAGATCTCTGGAGATGCACTAGTAGCCCTGAGATTGTTGATATTTTTCCACAATTTTTGTTCTAGAGTCCCCAGACAATTCTCTGCTCTTCTTTCTGTTCTCGATGCTTACACACACAGACACACAACAGAAAGGTCAACTTTTCTCCATTTTAACTGGCTTCAGGTGTGATTGCTATATTGCAAGCACCTGCTTCTTGTCATAGGTGAGTTCAAACAAGCATCATATGCTTGAAATAAAACGATTTACCCACAAAATGGTGCATTTTCTCGAAAAATTCCAGAGGTGCCATGACTCTACATAAAAAAAAAACAACTTCCTCATGTGGAAGCCGATCTAGTCAATGTCGAAACCAAACATATGCCCTTGTGTGTATGAATAAAACATCACTACAGGCAGTCCCCAGGCTACCAATGGGATTCCGTTGCCAAAGTCAAACACTGTACATGATGATAATAATTTTAATATACAGTAATAACAGTAATTACCTTTGGAACTGTGCCATCAAACAAATTTTTAATACTATAGGCTTTATGGCAGTCCGTTCCTCAGTACGATTTGTCAGTTAGTCAGATGTTCTTAGCCCTGGAACTCCCCGTACCTTAATCCATAAAGTTGCCGCTGTGTTACATACATTTTACCACAAGAGGGAAGCATATTTCAGAGAAAGAATAATTTTATAAGATGTCACTCTCAAAAACAGGGATTTTATGCTATAGGGATCTGAGAACGCATAACAGAGTAATAATATAGTGTCGTTACATGCCTTTGAAGAGTCACTTGAAGTTTCACTATTTAGAATCCAGTGGCAGTTTCCATCTGTCTTTCAATATCTTGTCAGGGTCATAGGAGGGCCAGGAGCTTGTTCCAGACACCAAAGGATGCAGGCTGGGATACACCCTTAATAGGGACACACACAGAAACTTTGAGACACCATTTAGCTTAACTACATGTCTTTGCACTGCTGAGAGTGCAGTGGAGTATGCAAAGGAAACCTTGTGTAAACAGCAGACACACACAGCACAGGCAGGATTTGAGTCCCAACCCCACAGCTGAGAGGAAATAGCGTTACCTGTAGAGCTACAATGACACAGTTTAGTGCTCATTTTAAAAAGATGGTGAATAGCACTGATTATTATGCTGGTCCTCGCTACTTAATTGCACTAAGGACCTGAGTATGTCCTAAATTCAAGCTTCCCAGACATGCAGTGTGTGATTGTGACGATTCCTAGGAAACATCACACGCCACCTCATGACAATGACCTGACCTACGCTGTGCTTTGATTTGTTTATTTTTTTGTCAAAGGAAAGCTACTTAAAAATAAATATTTAACTGCAACAGAACAACTTATTTTGATTTGTTAGGAAAATTAGTGCTAATTGGTATTTCTTCACTCAGTAGGAAAATAGACAAAATACTTTTTTGTTTAGTATTAAAAGGCAATGAAGTGATTTATCAGCTCTGGCACACATAATAGCCTAAGAGCTGGCACTGCACTTTCCTTATTGGCACTGCCACATATAGCAGTGTAAGGGCAGGCACTGCACTTTCTCTGTCAGCACTGCCACACATAAGAGCGTAAGGGCAGGCACTGCACTTCCTTTATTGGCACTGCCATGCATAACAGTGTAAGGGCAGGCACTGCACTTATTTTATCGGCACTGCTGCCCCCCCATGCCCTCACCTCTGACCACATTGCTCCTCAGTCAGGACATCTAGCTTCCTTCTTTCCAATTATACAGCCCACTCAACTGCTGTCAACTGTTTCCCAGCGCCAAACAAACCCAGGACAAATGCACCGGCCGCATTCTCGCGTTCCGCCTGGGCCAAGCTCCGAGGCTGGACATTCCCGCAGTGGGATTAGGGGTGTCCTTGTATTCCAATCTGGGCTCTGACACCAGCTGGCTGCCCCTTTATTACCACAACCGTCAAATGTCACAGTAATAACGAAGCGAGAGGCCTCACCTCTGTCAGTGTGCTTTAATATTGGCTTTACAGTACCAGGTAGTAATTAAACAACTAAGATGATTTAAGAAGTGATCATAGCAAAGCTTATTATGGAAAAGAAAATGTTTTTAAGATGCCATTTGTGTGTTTGTGAATTTGTGTATTTCCATTTATACGGCTAATGACGTTTTGTCATTATGATGCCATATGAACTGTACATTTATTTCTAAATTCATTACACTGAATAGAATAGGGGAACTTATTCATCCCCATGAGGAATTTGGGAGTCTTGCGTATCCCTTCTTGCTTTCTATGAGAGACAGAGACACTTGCATATACAGCTAACAGCGGGTTGTGGGGTCAGAGTGCCTGGGAGGCCAGCATCCAGCACCCTGGGAGTAGATGGGGCCTTGTTCAAGGGTGATAGGATAATTGATGGCTACTGGATTCAAACCCACAACCTTCCAGACACAGATACCCAGTTTGCTGCTCTACACACTAATGCTAAACTATTGCTAATCATCAACCCCGTGATGATTTTTGCTGGCCCACATACCCATCAGCCCAGCAGGAAAATGCACGGTACGCTAGGCAGCATGGCAGTCCAGCCCTGCTACTCATTATCCGTGTGAATCATTTTACTGACACGTCTGATTTAAAGTGAAGTTGATGCCTGTCAGTCCTTGCAAAGAAAATAATTATTGTGACTCTGAAGAAAGCAGTCATTGCTCTGCTCTTGTTAATAAATCCTCTCTCAGACAAACAGCATTCAATATCACGACAGGGCATTATGAATGACGGCCCACGTGCAGCTGAGGAATGGGAAACTATTCTTAACCAAAACCAAAATGACAGGAAGCAAAAAGAACCACGGGGGGTCTAAACAAAAGCAGATAGACAACACAGAACTTAACTAGGACTCACTGAGAAGGAAAAAACAGAGCTAACTGAGCAGGAACTGGAGTACACAGCAAGGGCGAATGAACAGGAACCGCAAGCTAATACCTTCCATCTCAGACAGTACATAGAAAGACCGTCAGAGGAACATTTCAAGAGAATGGACATACACTAGGTATGCCCTCGGTAGAATGTATGCCACCCTCCAATTAAATGGCACCAGTAAGGTTCCCAAAAGTTGAATCACAAACCAGCCAGCTGATCATTGTTAATGAAATCGACGTATTAGTCAATGTTTGCCTTAAATTCATTCCGATTTAAGTACTCTGAAATTCTGAATGTTTTCCAAAAATGGGGTCGGGATGAGGAGCTGTTTGTGTTGCAAACAATCTGGCCCATAGTAGTTTAATAGCAAGCTGGGGTCAACTGTGTCTACCCGCTGGTTCCATTCTCACAATACAATGGAGGCTTGGATACACTGGATCTTTCTGGGTGCTGGACCCTCCCAGTCAATAAAATCAATGTCACTGAGTCTCCTTCCTCTCTCTCTATTCTGTGTCCAGCTCAAAAAGAAAAGAAAAGATAAACAGATCAAAACCATGCTTTATGACTAAAATATGTTTTTTAATGACTAAAACTGTTTTATGAATAATGTAAATCTCATAAATACTGTAAGTACAGCAACATCGAGTCAGCTGCAGCTAATCAGTTAGATTACTTTTCATTGCCCAGTCCCTCTAAAAGTAGTGCTTCATATGTCCATTCTTGTTCATTATAGCAATGACAACAATATTTGGCCATCCAGTATCCAATCAGCTGTCCGGTACAGGATCACGGGGATCACGCAGAATATCCCAGGAAGCACGTGGCACAAGGCAGATGCCACCCTCATGAGGTTCTTTGTTCATCACAGTGCACACAATCAGAAGTAATTTAGCATCTAACCTCCCACTTTTGGACTGTAGGAGGAACTCAGATGTGGCTGGAACATGCAAACTGTGCACTGGCAGATTCACTCGATGAATTGAAACCCGCAACCTCACCTCACCTCACTCTGCACACTGGGCCCCCGCACTGCACACTGGGCCCCCCGCACTGCACACTGGGCCGCCGCTCTGCACACTGGGCCGCTGTTATACATACTGGGCCCCCGCTCTGCACACTGGGCCACCACGCTGCCCTTGAAAGAAATCTCAATAACACAAAGCAGCACCTCAAATAAGCGAGCTGATATAGAACCCATAAAAGTGTAATAGGAGCGGAATGAGTCTGTAAGCTCCAGCATCTGCCTGTTTTCTGCACTCTGCTTCATTATGGCGGAGAATCAGCTATAGCCTAGTTAAAAGTAAGCAGCACGTACTGCCTCATATACAAGCAGAATGAGTCATTATCACAATCCAAATCTCTTCCTGCATGAAAAGTCACCACAGTGAAAAGGTATGTTTGATATGGTTATTATAAAGCTATGATGAGCATAGATATATAGTTGTTATTCAAAATGCATAGAAGATAGGGTTTTGAATTAATGAATCTTACATTTATATAGGTGTTTCAAGGCACCCAAAACACGTTACAGAACCTATGGACAGAGTGGTGCTGACCCACATCCAGAGCAACATACCAGACACTCTGGACCCCTTGCAGTATGCCTACCGGCCCAACAGGTCCACATCAGACGGCATCACTGCTGCCCTTCACTATTCCCTCTCCCACCTGGAAAACAAAGACTCTTTATTGATTACAGCTCTGCCTTCAACACGGTCCTCCCTGACCACACTCGGCCTGCACCCCACCCTCTGTGACTGGCACATGGACTTTTTGACTGGCAGAACTCAGACTTTCAGGATCGGTGACAGGACTTCAGCCAGCATCACCACAAACACTGGCATCCCACAGGGTTGTGTCCTCAACTCCATCCTCTACACCCTATTCACCCACGACTGTGTCCCCTCCCACAAAGACAACATCATTCTGAAGTTCACAGATGATACCGCAGTGATCGTGCGCATCACTGGAGGGGACAAAGCGGCCTACTGGAGAGAGATGGCAGGTCTGGTGTCATGGTGTGAGGACAACAACCTCACCCTCAACACGGACAAGCAAAGGAGATGATAGTGGACATGAGGAAGAGGAGGAGGCCTCATCAGCCACTGTTCATCCGGGAGCTTGAAGTGGAGAGAGTGAGCAGCTTTAAGTACCTGGGTGTCCACATCAGTGAGGACCTCACCTGGACACTGAACACCACACAGCTGGTCAAGAAGGCTCAACAGCGGCTGTACTTCTTGAGGAGGCTCAGGAAGTTCAGTATATCAACCAAGATCCTCAGCAACTTGTACAGCTGCATTATGGAGAGCACATTGACCAGCTGCATCACCGCGTGTTATGGCAGCACTACTGTTATGGACTGTAAACGCCTGCAGAGAGTGGTGAAGACTGCAGAGAAGATCATCAGGACTCCGCTGCCCTCTTCGCAGAGCAGCTACTACCGCAGAGTCCAGAGGAGAGCTGCCTCCATCCTCAATGACCCCACACACCCCCAACACGGACTGTTCACACTCCTGCCCTCAGGACGGAAGTACAGAAGTGTGAAATCTAGAACCTCCCGACTCAACAACTCCTTCTTCCCCACTGCCATCAGACTGCTTAACAGCTGGCAGGAGTATGATTAATGGACATAATCACCTACCTCATACTGTAATTTTTGCACATTAAGCTCTTTTGCATCTTCAGTTTGCACAAATGCACAGTTAATATTTCTCGACATCTGCACATTACACTTTAAAGTATTTATTTACAATTTTTTCTATTATATTACACCTCGGCATTTTGTGTGGACAGCAAAGAAAGAATTTCATTGCACAGAGAAATGCACTTTTCTACTGTACATATGACAGTAAACGCTTTCAATCTTGAATCTGCAGCCACATCCACCTGGATGATGCGACGGCAGGCATTCTGCACCAGTACGCTCACCACACAGTATCTAGTACTCTGACATCTCATCCGAAGGATGGCACATGTCAAAATAAACAGCTTTCTGCAGCACCAACGTCTAATCAGGAAGATAATATCAGTGTCTTGGGTGGGCCGGAGTGCATCCCTAACCCTATCATTCTTCCTGACACACAGGCAGCATGGATGAAGACTGACTGATAAGAAAAGTCTTCCAGGTCTGTAGAGTTAATTGCTTTGGTGTGTCACATGTAAGCCATGAACTCGTCTTCTTCCTAAAAGTGTTGGAAAGCATCATCTGACCATTTGTTCCGAACAGGCAAGACATACAATCCACAGTGGTTTGTTCATATGTTACAGTCATGTGAAAAAATTAGGACACCCATTAAATATTTAGTACTTTATTAAGAAATATCAACATATCAATATTAAATCTTGTTTCAAATTATATTTGTAGATAAAGGTGATGTAATTGCATCGCATATGCAAAAACAAGAAACAAATGCACTAGTATGTCCACCCTTGGCTGAAATAACCTCAATAAGACATTTCCAAAACCATGTATCAATCTCTGAGATCACTGGCAGAAAGTTTTCCCCACTCTCCAATGCAGAATTCATTAAGCTCTGTGATGTTTGAAAGGTGTCTCGCGTGCACAGCCTGTTTCAAATCACCCCACAGCATCACAATAAGATTCAGATCCGGGCTTTGACTTAGCGATTACAGAACTCTCTATTTCTTTCTTCTAAGCCTTTTCTTGGTAGATTTACTGGAATGTTTTGGGTCATTGTCATGTTGCATGGTCCACTCCCACTTCAGCTTGAAGTTCTGGTCAGATGATCTCACATTGTCCTCAAGCACCCTCTGATACGATGAATTCAGAGTGGATTATATGATAGTGAGCTGGCCAAGTCTTGCTGCAACAAAGCAACCTCAAACCATGACATTTCCACCCCCATGCTTCACAGCTGGTATGAGGTTCTTTTGCTTAAAATCTGTCTTTAGTTTACACCAAACATGTCCTCTGTTACTGTGTCCAAATAATTCATTTTTAGATTGATCTGTCCAAAGCACATTGTTCCAAAAGTCCTGGTCTTTGTCTAGGTGGTCTCTGGCAAACTTCAGTCTTGCCCTGATATTTGTTTGACAGCAAGGGTTTCCTCCTTACACACCTCCCATGTAAACCAAACTTGCACTGTGTCTTTCAGATGGTAGATGCATGTACCTTGACATCAACTGTGGCAAAAGCTTCCTGTACGTCCCGTGATGACATTTTAGGATTTTTGGAGACTTCTTTCAGCATCTTGCGGTCTGCTCTTGGGCTGAACTTGCTAGGATGGCCTGACCTGGCCATGTTGGCAGTTGTTTTAAATGTTCTCCACTTGTAAATTATTTTCTGGACAGTGGAATGGCTGATTCCAAACCTCCTTGAGATCTTTTTATTTCATATGCATCTACAAGATTCTTCCTGAAGGCTACAAAGAGTTCTTTGAATCTCACCATGGTGATGCCACTCACTTCAACAATCAAGAGCAAACCAAACTAAATGTCTGTGGTTAAATAAGACAGGCTCCACCAAAAAACAACTTAGCCATAGTCTTACCTTTCTATTTTTTGTTTCCTTATTTTATTTTATATCACACAGCAAAATAACACAAAAATTGGTTTCAATTACTGTTCTCTGTGCGTTCACTGAAATACCTGAAGTCTCTTATAATGTCTAATATTAACTTTTTAATATTGCACATTTGTTAGGCCCTTAAAGCCTATGTATAATGTATGTTTGCTACGGAAAAGGCAAGCCTGAAGATCTGTTTGTGTACATTTTTATACCTACCATTGTATTTTCTATCACTTACACTTGTGAAGTCCATTTCAGGAGCCATTTGTTAATAATTATCACACTGAACAATTGGAGGAACCTCAGTGAGCACTGATATGAAAAGTAATATAGTGACCATTTTATGTGAAACGTTACAAGCCGTTTCGTTGGTGACCTAATGGACAGGCCTGTTCTCACTAGCTGGACACCTGCTGCACTTCCTTTGCATCTCATTATCTTTTAATCAGCAAAGTGACCTTCAAAGATCTTTCAAAACTGTTGACTGACAGATAATAGAGCTCTACAGCAGTGCCTTCTGACGTCTTAGCTCTGGTGCAGACTGCGTAACAAAATGATATGAACAAAACTGTTAATCAACCAAACATACATAGTGTTCATTCACAATTATCCATTGGGATTACAAACAGTTTCTCGTCCATAAATTGTAGCATTCAGAAACTTCATATTCCAACTGGAGTGTGACAATTTACATGTGAGAACGACAAGCTTGATATATATGGTAACAGAATCATGCATTGCAGCTGTCAAAAACGTCACAGAGGAGTAGTGAGCAATAGACGTGGTCACGACTACTTAGCTTAACTCTTGTGGTTGTAGTCACTATAGCCAACGCATACCTTCAAGAACAAATACATTCACAAATAAACAGATATATTCATCTTGCATTCTTGTCTTAATAAGAGCAAATAGAACACAGTATAACTGCAATATGTTAAAGCAGGAATACTTCATTATAATCTAGCATGAATTAACGATTTCCTCCTATAAGAAATGAGCTGTAGAAATTATACTTGAATTCTGTGTAAAAACTGTGATATTGTTACTCAGGAAGAAGAAGCGAAATGCCAGTATCATCCAGCATGTGACAATACTCGCTATCAGCCTTCTACATGCCAGGCTTCAGAAATGGCCACACACCGGATGCTGGTGTTGTGCAGAAACCATAACTGGGAGATATAATGTTCTGAAAGTCTGCTGCAATTTCCACATATGCACCACAAGTGCCCTGCAGAATATCATACACGGGTCACATTTGTTGTAATGTGGGACAGTGTGAGTTTCCTTTAGCCGTTAAGATTGCTCACACTTCATCAGATCTTCCAGATGTTGTTCCCATCTCTTTCTTCTTTATATAGCTCCAAATGATACATTTCAGAATTATATGTTGTAGGTTTTGCACATTGAAACTTCCTGAAGGACAACTCAAAGCAATTCTTAACAAAAAAAAAACCTGTGAATGAGCTTTTCACAGATCTTGCAGATGTAGAACAAACATCCAAGCTTCAAATACATTCATGGTATTTTGCAAGTAGGTTGGTTTCTTGTCCCCGGACTAGCACAAATATTTCCACCAGATGTTCCAAAGTTGTGTTCTTCCCCAAAGATGTGTGAATACTCTGCAAAGGAAGAACTGATTCTCATAGCATTGCTCTTTTTTTCTGAAGAAATGTTTAGTTTTGTTAATACGAAATAACGCAGGTAATTTTGTTAAAAAATGCTGTACCTAAATGTTGTAAATGTAAATACACTAAATGTTGCGCTGAAGCCTTGCCACAGACCGGTTCTTTTTTGCCAGCCCTTAATATGTTGATGCCATGGCAACAGCCAGACAAACTCGATCATGCGTTATTTTTCAGATCTACCTGCTTTACCAAAATTTATTTTGCCTTTCAGATAAAGATACTTCTGGTACTTTTTGCTGAAATTATCATAGATAATAATATATATAAACACACACACACACACACAAAATGCCTTCCACAATTATTGGCACCCCTTATAAAGATTTGTAAAAAGGGTTAGAAAAAAATCCACCTTTCGGTGAGTTAGCTTCATCTCACACTGGAAAAATGAGAAAAATACAGCCTTTAATAAAAATAAATTTCTATATATCCTTCTTTAAATTCCTTAAAATTACTTGAAAAGTTACTAAAAAGAAGATGAACTGTTTTCATAAACTTTATCAGGTTTGTGCATGTCTGTTTTGCAGCTACAATTACATTCCTGTTTTTCCCCACATGGGAATGCAATAGGAATGTAATTACAGAGTGCTGTCCATGAATCTTGTAGGTGAACATGAAGCCCACTCTGCAGGAGAGGGTGGTGTGCTGTCTGACAGCCTTTGTTTTTGTTGGATCAGTTTTCTTTGTTTTCCCCTGACACTCCCCAGGTTGGGGCAGTTAAACATTGCTTGCGCAGAACCCCCTTCTGCCTCCATATTTGCTCAGGAATGATGTTTATCTGTTAGAGAGTTTACTGCTTTGCACTGAAACAAGTTTCAGTAGCATAAAGGTCATATTCCTGGAGTATATTTATTGGGTTAAAGGTATTTACAGCCAAACGTAGGATTGTTCTAGCAAACAATGAGAAACTGTGGTAATCCTTCCGTTGGGTTTGATGCAAGGCCATCATGTGTCCATGTTTCCTAGGTGAGAAGACCTTTATGCCGCTCTATAAAAAGTGTAATAAATTTCATTCAGTCACGGCAACCATGAATTTCATGTCTCAGAGGCCTTTCATGCCACCGGAAGCAGTATGGAATTACACAAATGACATCCCTCGATTAGAGGCACACATCACTTCTGTGTCGTTAGAACGGCTGAAATGTTTTGAAATTCCAAGGTCAGGGAAGGTAATCTTTAGTCACGCTAAAGCAGGATTTTTGAGCCCCCCTGGCTTTTGGGTCTGTACTGCAACATGCTTCAGTGGGATTTAAGCACTGTAAAGTGTTGTCCAACAGGAGATCGCTAGTGCATTTAGGGCTCTCCGGTTCTGTTCACGAAAGGGCATCTGCAAGTGATGTGAAAAGCATACAGGGAGAACCTTGTGCCAAACTCGAAGCGTATGAAGCTCCGCACATGTTTAAGTATGTTGGAACAGAGCTTCCTGAGGCTTCCTTCACAACAAGTCAGGCTGGAGCATGAAGGTTTCCACCGGGAGTCCTGTGCAATACCTCGTCACCCCCTCTTCAGCTAAAGAAAGACATGCTGTTTTTCACATACACTTTCAGAATTGTCTGACTAGTAATTGGTGCATGTGTGTGTGTTAGAAAGACAGTATATACAGTATGTATATCAGCAGTCTGTATATATTGATGTACATTTACATTTTCTTTGTTTTGTTGCTAAAAGAATAAAACTTCATTAATAATTCTAGTTGAAAATCTATTGTCTGCCACAGCACTTAAGGGCCTTGATAAAACATTAATTCCGCCCTTACCAGGACATGTCCAGCAGAGCATTGGGTGCATCAGCAGAGATGACATCTGCCCATGTTCAGAAAAAGCAGAGCATTGGGTGCATCAACAGAGATGACGCCTGCCCATGTTCAGAACCAGCAGAGCATTGGGTGCATCAGCAGAGATGATGCCTGCCCATGTTCAGAAGCAGCAGAGCATTGGGTGCATCGGCAGAGATGACATCTGCCCATGTTCAGAACCAGCAGAGCATTGGGTACATCAGCAGAGATGATGCCTGCCCATGTTCAGAAGCAGCAGAGCATTGGGTGCATCGGCAGAGATGACATCTGCCCATGTTCAGAACCAGCAGAGCATTGGGTGCATCAGCAGAGATGACATCTGTCCATGCTCAGAACCAGCAGAGCATTGGGTGCATCAGCAGAGATGACATCTGTCCATGCTCAGAACCAGCAGAGCATTGGGTGCATCAGCAGAGATGACATCTGCCCATGCTCAGAACCAGCAGAGCATTGGGTGCATCAGCAGAGATGACATCTGTCCATGCTCAGAACCAGCAGAGCATTGGGTGCATCAGCAGAGATGACATCTGCCCATGTTCAGAAAAAGCAGAGCATTGGATGCATCAACAGAGATGACATCTGCCCATGCTCAGAACCAGCAGAGCATTGGGTGCATCAGCAGAGATGACATCTGCCCATGTTCAGAAAAAGCAGAGCATTGGGTGCATCAGCAGAGATGACATCTGCCCATGTTCAGAACCAGCAGAGCAATGGGTGCATCAACAGAGATGACATCTGCCCATGTTCAGAAAAAGCAGAGCATTCGGTGCATCAGCAGAAATGACGCCTGCTCATGCTCAGAACCAGCAGACCATTGCGTGCATCAGCAGAGATGACATCTCCCCATGTTCAGAACCAGCAGAGCATTGGGTACATCAGCAGAGATGACGCCTGCCCATGTTCAGAACCAGCAGAGCATTGGGTGCAGAGATGACGCCTGCCCATGTTCAGAAGCAGCAGAGCATTGGATGCATCAACAGAGATGACATCTGCCCATGTTCAGAACCAGCAGAGCATTGGGTACATCAGCAGAGATGACGCCTGCCCTTGTTCAGAACCAGCAGAGCACTGGGTGCATCAGCAGAGATGACATCTGCCCATGTTCAGAAAAAGCAGAGCATTGGGTGCATCAACAGAGATGACGCCTGCCCATGTTCAGAAAAAGCAGAGCATTGGGTGCATCAGCAGAGATGACATCTGCCCATGTTCAGAACCAGCAGAGCATTGGGTACATCAGCAGAGATGACATCTGCCCATGCTCAGAACCAGCAGAGCATTGGGTGCATCAGCAGAGATGACATCTGCCCATGCTCAGAACCAGCAGAGCATTGGGTGCATCAGCAGAGATGACGCCTGCCCATGTTCAGAAAAAGCAGAGCATTGGGTGCATCAGCAGAGATGACATCTGTCCATGTTCTGAAAAAGCAGAGCATTGGGTGCATCAGCAGAGATGACGCCTGCCCATGTTCAGAAGCAGCAGAGCATTGGATGCATCAACAGAGATGACATCTGCCCATGTTCAGAACCAGCAGAGCATTGGGTGCATCAACAGAGATGACATCTGCACATGCTCAGAACCAGCAGACCATTGCATGCATCAGCAGAGATGACGCCTGCACATGCTCAGAACCAGCAGAGCATTGGGTGCATCAACAGAGATGACATCTGCACATGCTCAGAACCAGCAGACCATTGCGTGCATCAGCAGAGATGACGTCTGCCCATGGTTAGAACCAGCAGCATGACCAGAAAGAGCTGGTTGACATGCTGAGTCTGCAGCAATGGGCAAAGACATACATACAATACAATATCATTGCTGAAATGAACTCCACCAACCTGAGTAAACACAGAGTCTTCTGAAGTGAAGAACTGCGGCCACACTATACGGCATTATTTAACAGGAACCACTGCGGGAACCAGCTCTTGCACAATAATAGTTACATGCATCCCATTCTTTAATTTACATGCTCTTCAGATTGTAATTATCAAATTACATACATATTTTTAAGTAATGAAATGTGTAAGTCACATTTAAGGAGCCAGGATTTATGTACAAAATTTATTAATATGATTTAATTAGGTCTCTCTGGTGTCCATTAAGGTCTGGCCAGTAATGAACTGTATATAACTGTGTATCTTAATGTTTAATATAAAGCGTCTCAAAAACATAAGTAATGGCCATTTATGACAGATTGGAGGGACTCTTTTGTATGGTAAAATAACTTATAATCAACTGGACTAAAATGTATCCACTCTATGTGGAACAGACCTGTAATTTGGGGAAAATAGATTTCAGTGTGGGTTCAAAACCACTTTTGTTGATCAGGTCTTCATGTTAGGACTAACTGTCTAGCATCCTGCTTCAGAGTGGAGACACAGTGCATGTTTCACAGCAGTGAGCCTCATTCTCTTGTCTTTCTTGAAAGCCAAAGTTACCCCCCATTTGCCATGAAAAGACTGACTACAGTATGGCTTCTCCTTGATATTCCAGCTTCAGAACGTCTGCTGAGAAGCTGACATCAGCAGGAACACTGGGATAAAGTCAAACACCTTCCATGGGCTTCCTGGTCACTACATTTAAATATCTGGGAACCTTAAGAGGAGTGAGGAGTAGATTTCCATGATCTTCGTCACTCAGAAACTAGTGGCCTTTCTTCTTGAATTGTCCACTGCACTTAGCTCAAGACTTGTGTGATTATGTTCCTAGACAACTGTCTTGAGGCAGATGCTGGCCCTACCATTCATGAAGTCCTCGATATTACTATATTGTTCGGTGTGCATTTTATCCACAAGCACGCACACTCTCTCTCTCTCTCTCTCACACACACACACACGTATATATATACACGCTCTGGAATAAATTATGAGCCCACTCCATATTTAACAAGGTGAAACAAGAGACACTGGGATTGACCAAAAACCAGCGACTTTCCAATGCCAGAAGTGATCGTCAACTTATCTGACAGTGCATCATGAATCGGAGGACATCAAGTGACCTTCAAAGGGAATGGGTAACTGGTGTAAAGTGCACTGCTAGGACAAGTTCGTAACAGACAGAGACAGAATCACTTCATCAATGAGAAACAAAGAAAAGCAAGGCTGGAATTAACAAAAAGAAAATGTGTATATCACATTCTTCTCAGTGAACAAGCTTTGCTCATACAATGTGCAATCTGCTGTTTCTGGAAAAAATAAAGAACGTGTAATGCAGGTCAGACGAAAAAATACATGCTTTTAATGTCCTTCTTTTTTTGCTAAACTGTCCCAGATCCCCCCCATCCTTGCAAGTGTAATATTTTCATGAGTGACCTCGCATAAGTAATTAAAGGTGAAAGCAACATTTTGCTTTCTAAAAATTGTTCACTAATTCATCAAATGCAATTCATACATAAGCAGTGACTTTATTACACTGAATTTGTGGCGCAATAAATTATACTGGTGAGGTTTTGGTGCCTTTTCGAGATTTTAGAGTACAGGCAACTCGCTTTATATAATTTATATTGTAAGTTTTAAATTGCATGTTAGAGTTAAAAATTGAATCTGTTTAGGAGGATAGAAAAATCTTTCATGTATTTTATTTTTTAACAGCACTATGGCATCATACTTTGGGTGAAGTTAATCTGCTCAGGTTCACTTCTTCTCCATTTGAAAAGGCTCCATGCTTCTGTAAGGGTTCGTTCCCACTCTCACTTTCTTGCTGCCTTCTGCACAGAGATCCAGTACCAACCAAGTTGCTCCACACCTGCCTAGCAGGACAGTGGAAGGAGCTTCACCTTTGATTCTCCATATTGTCGTTCAGCTGCATTCCAGGCCCCTTGAAGCAGCTGAGGGGGACGGCAGTGCCAGGGGAGAGGGGTGGGGCTGATTACAGACCCACACTTAAGCAATGGCACATTGATGCTGATCTGCCAGTGGGCAGGAGCTCATGTGATCCTCCCACCTGTCCCAGCATCCTCACAAAACCCACGGGGCAGGAGAGAGTGGGAGTCATGCAGGGATATGCCCCACTGAGGAGACGTGGACAGCAGGCATTAGATTTTATAATTTGGTGATCAGTGGTCGTTGTTGACACATCACAACACACAGTGCACAACAACGAAATGTGTCCTCTGCATCTAACCCACATGTGACATCGTGACATAGCAGAGGGCAGCTAATTCAGCGCCCGGGGAGCAGTGCTTGGGGGCGGTACCTTGCTCAGGGTACCTCAGTGGTGCCTTGCTGGTTGGGGTTTCGAACCAGCAATCTTTAAATTACAAGTGCACATCCCTAACCATTAAGACACCACTACCTACAAGGTGTTAGCACGCGGTGGGAGCAGAAGTCACGGGCAGGAGGTGTGGACAGGAGACGTTCACAGGAGTCATGAGCAGGAGGCACGTGCAGGGGGTCTGAGCAGGAGGCGTGAGCAGGAGGTGTGGACAGGAACCGTGAGCAGGAGACATGGGCTGGGTGCTTCTTTGATGTGGTCCCCGAAAATCTGATATCTGTTTCCATCCCACAGAGTCTTGAGAAGAATCATATTTTATACTGCAAATGTACAGCACACTGGGAAGTGTGGAGATTTTCACAGAATAAAATAAATGTCAAGATAAAAGATAATCATTAATAATTGACTTCTGAAGATTTTTCCACAATCCATGATCAGGTTAAGACATCGAACAGTTCCAGGATGATTTATTTAGCTTCACATTGTTAGCAGCTGTACACCAATCAATGTAGCTGTAGGGCTGTAAGCCGATATAGTGATGCAATTACATGAAGATTTATTTGTCCATTTACTTGCACTTTAGACATAGACAAAGGTCTGTCTCATCCAATGTTCTCCCACTGAACAACAGTGCAGCCACTTTTAGTTTGAGGATGCCACAAAATTACACTGCAATGTTTCTGAGGAGCAGAAGTTCAGTTTCTCTGTGTAGCCCTCAGCCAAACAATTTGTGAAGTTTGATCTATGATCTAATGCCTCCGCATAATCACAAAAATGATTCTGTAGTCCAGAACTTCTGAGGAACCCGGAGATCTGTGCTTGGCATATTTTTACTGAAGGGCAACTACAAGCAATCAGCACACATTATTTAGAAAATTACGCCGTATTATCCGGTCATGATTAACAGATTTGCTGTGTCTGCAGCAACGGAATTCATTAAGGGAATTATCCCACTGAAACAAGGAATGCCGCAGATCAATATGAATGCAACTGTCACACCACAGATCACTTGAGGAGGGACAAAGTGCTGAAATCGCAAAAGGTTTATTACGTGGAGGGCAAACAGAAACAGCATCGTCAAGCTAAATTGTGGTCAGGGTAGTGGGCATGTCCGTCCCACAACAAAGGCGGCACATGACGGGGAATTACACATGGCTGGGATCCGGGGAGTTGAGACAGGGACAGGAAAAGAACAGGTAGGCTGGGTTAGAGCTGCACAGAGGACAAAGAAAAATCGCTCAGTACGTCGCATGGAATTAATCAATGGAATGCATCGAACTGGAGTGGTGTGTGGGCAAACTCTTTTAAGTAGTCATCTCTAGATGCAGCCGATCTTCGCTGATCACCTGGCTAGCTTACAACAGGGGGCGTGATAGGACCCGCAGTTCCGGTTTGTGGGGGTGCTCACAATAGAATTCTGTCACCATCACTGGGTCCAGGATGTCCACCGCAGGCTTCCTTGATGGCTAACAACTAACAGTTCCCAGTGTCATGATTACATTCTGTTGGTTGACTGCTTCTGGGAGAAGAAGGCACAGGGGTGCAATCTCCCGTTCATGGTGTGCAGGGAGAGTACCATACCCACCCCAACCGTGGCGGCATCCACCTCCTCCACAAAGGATTTTGAGGGGTCCAGTTGCTGGGGAAAGAGTGCAGTGCTGAATAGGGCCTTGAGTGTCTCCAGAGCTGCCTCGGTCATTGGAGTCTACTGGATGTGGGCCCCCCTGGCCTTAAGAAAATGGCTGAAACCATGAATGATCTGGCAGTAGAAATCGGCAAAGCCTAAGAACCGCTGGAGGTGTTTCAGCGTGCAGGGTTTAGGCCACTCCCACATGGCTTTTACCTTTTCCTCATCCATCCCCACACCTCTGGGTTGAATCTGGTACCCCAAGAATTTAATGGCAGGGAGATGGAACTCACAGTTCTCGCCTTTCACATAGAGGTGGTTCTTTCAAAGGCATTGTAGCACATGTCGGACATGCCCCATGCTGACATAGAGAGAAGCGGAATGGATGAGGATATCATCAGTGTACACTATAACAAAGCAATGGAGCATGTCAGCCAACACCTGGCACATAAATTTCTGGAAAATGTACGGGCTGTTATCCATACGGCATGACAAGACACTCATATTGCCCAGTGTTGTTGAAGGACGTCTCCCATTCATTGCCCTCTTGTAAGTGCTCTGCAAGGTCAGCTTGGTGAAGACCCTGGCCTCCCTAAGTTGCTCCGCAGCTGGGGAAATTAGAGGCAGGAACTCCAAGTGCTTATGGGTGATGGCATTGAGGCCCCAGTAATTGATACAGGGCCTCAGGCCTCCATATTCTTTACAAAGAAGAAGCCTAAGGAGATGGGAGAAGTGGAGTGATGAATAATACCTTGAGTAAGGGCCTCCTTTACATATGTCCTCATGGCTTCCTCCTTGGGTTGGGACAGCACTTAGAGGCGTCCTCTTGGTCACGTGTCACCCTCCTCTAGCTCAATGGCACAGGACTGCGGTGCGGCGGCAGCTCATAGGCCTGAGATTTACTGAAGACATCAGCAGAGTCATTGTACTCTGGTGGAATCTGGGCATGTCCCTCTAGAAGGGGGCTTTCTATGGACAATACTCAACAGGGTATCATGATACAGTGGGTGAAACATGACAGGGCCCAGGTAAGGATCTCTCCCTTCCTCCAATCTATGTGTGGATTATGATGTTGTAACCAGTGGTGGCCTAGGATAAGCCCATCTCATGGTAGACAGAAACAAGAACTGGATCTCCTCCCTGTGGGTGGCTCCCACCTGCATCTGGAGTGGGCTGGTGTGGTGGAGTGACCTGCAGCCTGGGGGGGCACCATCCACTCCGCGAACCGATAACGGGGTCTCCAAGGTCTCCAAGGGGATAGAGTGCAGAGTCACAAGCTGCTGGTCAATGAAGTTCCCCGCGGCACCAGAATCCACCAAGGCCTGCCGATCAAACTGACCGCCTGACCAGGAAAGGGAAACAGGGACAGCCATCTGTTTAGCAGAAATAGTGAGAGGACACAGCATGCCTACCTGAGCCTGAGGGGACAAGGAAAAGCCCGGGTGAACTGGACAGGCATGAATTGGGTGGCCAGCCTCTCTGCAGTACAAACGCAGGTGCAGCTGCACGCAGCATGGTCGCTCTGCAGGGGAGAGTGGGGCGCAGCCCAGCTCCATCGGCTCTGCTTCAGCAGGAGAGGATGTGGATGGTGCACAGGGAGTCCCTGTGCGGGGGCAAGCTCGACAACGATTGTGGACCATGTTGCCGAAGGCGATGTATTCATCAAACGTGCATTCCTCCCTACAGGCTGCTCTTCCTACTGCTGTTACCTTCTTTGCCTCCCTCTTTTTTATGTATCTGCTCAGTGATGACCTGTCAATATTTTTGTATTTTGCCACTGATCTGATGGATTTCCCACGGTTAACATCAACAGCTGCTCTCTCCATCTCTTCACGGGGTTGGTTTTCCTCTTGAAGGTTCTTGGCATGATACCTTGTCTACAATGTTCAACATATGAAAAACCAAACCAGTTGTGTAGTACTACTTCAGAGCAATAATTGCACTTTGTTGACTTGTTATGGGGTAAGTTGAACCAATGACTCAATTTACCCCACAACCCTTTGTTCACTTTGCCCCATTTTGGAAAAAATGGTCTAGCTTAACAGTTCAAGCTAATCTTTAGCAAAGTGTTTCACATTGTTTAATGCATTATCAGATCAACAGCACATATAATATTTGTTTTAACACCTAGAAAAATGTGCTTTGGAATAACAATCATTATTCATTAGGCATATGTAGGAAATTGACTTTGAAAAGCAAAAAACATTTATTGTTTAAAAAACTACCACCTCTCACATGTGCTTCTCTCCACCACAACAAGCTAGAAATGATGAATGCTTCCTGAATTTATAGTTACATGACCAAAAATATGCACAGTTCCTTAGATAAAAGGGGTGGGTCAACTTACCCACCGTCTCATCTTACCCCATTTTCCCCTATACTTAACTCAGACACAAACACACACACGTACCATTCACACCTATGGACAATATGCTAACTCAAGGTCACCCTAGCATGTTTTTGAACTGTGGGGGCAACCCACAACTGAGGACTACCCAGAGGAAACCCCACAATGACACAGCGAGGACATGTAAACTCCACACCATGGTTTTCTTTTGTTAAACAAAAATAAAACTAAAAGTATAACATTTTCAGAAACTGAAATAAAACTTAAAATCTCTAATTAAATGAAACAAAGCTATAAATATGACTTTTGAAAATAAAATACAATGAAATATAGTAAAATAAAAACAAATGTCAAATATTTTCTGCTACAGTTTTTAAACACTATTTAGCTAAAGTAATGATTTGTTTATCTTTCCACTTACATGGATTTGAGGAAACACGACCCAGTCTATTGCCTTTAGTTATCCATTAATAAAGCCTGGAGCATTTGTAAGGGCATTAATATAGAATGTTTACTGTGGATCCATGTATGATTCTCTAAATATCAGGCACATAAAATAGCTCTACAATTTTTAATCTATTCCTAGAAATAAAATAGCTAAAACTTCAACTGGGGTGTGAGACGATTAATTACATGACTTATTTGTTTTTATTCTTGGAAAAAGACTGATACTTCTCAAAGAGGATCTTTTCATTAAGTATGCTGAGCTCTATGGGGTGCAAAAGTTGACATTTTGAAGCTGAAACGACATTCCTTTTAGTTTGATAGGTGAATTACTTCCAGAACTTTGCTCCTTCTTCTTGGCTTGAATATTTAAGCACTCCTGCTTTTCTCGCATCCTGTAAAGCTCATGCGCTCCTTTTCAGCACTCAGGGTCAGAAGATAAAAACGGGGATACATTTTTCATATTGTCAGAGTATAGTTGAAAGCTTGGTTCAGTTTGGATTCATTAATGTTTAATGATTAATTTTCAAATTAAATAATGTAACATAAGTGTACTACATTTAATATAAGAACTTTTAGAGATTAGTTGTCATTGTTGACACACCACAACAAAATGGGTTCTCTGCATTTAACTCATATGTGACATAGCAGGGGGCAGCTAATTCAGCGCCCGGGGAGCAGTACCTTGCTCAGGGTACCTCAGTGGCGCCTTGCTGGTCGGGGATTCAAACCTGCAATCTTTAAATTACAAGTGCACATCCCAAACCATTAAGCCACCACTGCCCACACATATTCTGAGGCCACCTCATTAAGTTGAGTTAACTCAAACTGTTGCACCACACAGCAAATCATGTGGTTGCAACTTGATTTATGCAGCAACCAGACAGGGTCAAGAAGTTGAGTTACTCTTTAGCTAAAGATCACAATGACAAGACACGTGATCTAAATGATTTTTAACATGGTGTGATTATTGGTGGTCACAGAATCTCAGAAACAGCCACCCTCTTGAGATTTTCACACACTGCAGAAGCTGGATGGTGTGATGAACAATCCAGCCAATGCGATTTCTGTTGCTGAAAACACTTTGTTAATGAAAGAGGTCAGAGGAGAGCATGACTCATTAAAGATAACAGGAAGGTCACGAGTGCTCAAATAACAGCTTATTTCAGAAGTGATATTACATATAATGTGTGTGCAGATATATGCATATTAGAATAAATACAAATATTAAGAAATACTAATAATGATATTTTATATAGGTGATACATTTTCAAAATAAAGAATATTTTTTGTGGATATAATTAAGTATGAGAGGTCATCTGTATTTTAATAAGTTTTAGTGAACTCGTAAAGCATCACCTAAATAGTAAACTAGTACAAAGACCTCCAGATGGAATATCCATGATCTTGAGGGACGATACATAGCCATAGCCACTAATTACATTTGAGCAGACAAAGAGAACCTGTTAGGATTAATAACACTCTGCAGTTCATCACCAGCAGCTGTGCTCTCTGCTGACACGCCCTTTGCATTGACCATAGTCAAGGTTTGACCATCATATTCCAAACTTCCTGCTATCATCTAGCATGAAGACCCAAAAATGACATTATATTTAGTATTTAAGTGTCCTCTTGGGCTTACAAGATTTTGCTGCTGGAGGCAGAGGGTGTTCAGGGTCCATTGTTCCCAAAAACATTTAATATCATATGACAAATTCCATCCAGTGCTTCCGGAGTGTATTATAACCATCTGCATATCTGGCTTTACTTATGATATAAGGAGGAGTGACCAAGTCCACAGAAAGAAAGACATCTGAAGTAATTTTTTTAAGGCTTGAACAATGTATCTAAGTGGCATACGTACCAAAACAATGAAGTCATTGTCCTTGCACAAAAGACAATATGAAAATGCAGATCTGCATCAGAAACGGGATATTGGGATAAAAACAGATACAATGTGGATGAGAATCAGATCTAATGCCTTAAACTCTCCAGCTAGCTGTGCGTATTCCACATACAAAATATTGTTTTCCATAGAAAGAATTGCTTCTTTTTGCTTTTTATCCAGCTTTTACGTAGTGAGCCAAACATGCTACAATCAACAAAAATAAAGAGAAATGATTTTGTCTTTCATTTTTTTTCTTTTTTGCATTTAGTCCAAAACCTCCTGCAAGTGGCCTTACAGCTAGGGCATGGTAAAAATTAAGACACAGACCAATTGTACTACGACATGTCATGGGTTTTGCGCAACTCATGGTATTCTACTGCCCTTTAATTAGTGAGAGGAACAGTCTGGAAGCTAAGTCTCTGTGTGGTGCCAGATGTGAGCCTGGTTTCTTAGGATGGAAACGTGGTCAAGCTCTGATCTATAATTAAGATGTAAATTGGGAACAAGTATGTAAAAAATAGCTGATAGTGTCTGAGGTTGAATGTTCATTTTAATGGCTTATAACAAGCTCACTTGTATCTTCACTTTCATAAGGATGGATTTGGAAAGAGTGCCTTCTGCTAGGTGTTTTGTATTCCCTCTTCAATTCTAGTCTCATTTTGTATAAGTAACATGGTTCAGAGCAATTCAGAAGATAGTTTGGAGTTTAAATTATGTAATTTAAATATCGCAGGTGTTCTACTGTCTATGAAGCAAGAGCGACTGACGTGAATAGGGCAAAAAAGGTCATATAGTCCACAGTTTTGTTCAGGTTAAACTGATCGATGTAACACACTTGATATCTCAGTGCTACAGTACATTTCGCCTACTGTAGAAGACAATACAAACTGACAATGTGTTAATTTTGCTATTTAAATGCATTCTGGATAGTGTAAGATGTGCGTTAGAGTACACGCAGGTTTTGGTACAACAAGCATCTGACCAGCCAAGAAAACCAATCTACTGAGCCAGAATCTTTGCAGCATATGGTGAAAACACGTGGCACTTGTAATTTTCTAATTACTTTTCACTGTTTACACAGATTATGTGTCCAAACATTTTCTTCCGTTGCGGGCTATGCCAGACTGTCTTGAAATCAGTATTAATCTCCGTCTTATGTTGCCTTTGGGAAGTATTTTTGTAATACACACAATACCACAAAATATCGAGTTGTGGTCTCACGTCACTGAATTAGAGTCTTGTCTGGAAACTTTGAAATTTTATTCATTTAACTACAAGAGTAATTCTGCCTATAATATGTGGAAAATGAAAATATAGGTACCATCTGCCAGAGAACCCCAACCAGAATATACTTTTCTCTGGATGATCACTGGCCACCATAATTCATGTATATCATTATTTAAAGTTGTTTTTATTAGTCTTTATCCAGTGCAATCATATAATACAAGCACATATTCATTGATACAATACAGACATAAATGGTTTAGGGGTTAGTCTGAATGCCCATATGTTGCTACCACTTTCAAAAATCAGGGGTAAATGATGATATTCCTCCAGAAACACATAGAAAACAGATTAATACCCTTTACAAAAGAAAAACACAAATAGTGTTTGGGAATGGGAAAGAAATCTCTTAGGTCACATTCATTGAAAACAATGGGGGACGATTTGTTCAAGAATAGGCTTGTATTTAATTGCAACATTTAATTTATGTTTTGATATAGAGAACATCCTTAACTTTCTCCCTCTGTTGTGTCCTGTAGCCTCAGCTAGGAAACACTAGTCATCATCTTAGAGATTACTGGAGGAAACCTCATGACAATACAGAGAGAACATGCAAACTCCACACATGGAGCCATGGTGGGGACTTGAACCCATGTCTAACAGATATGAGGTCGCAGTATGAACCACTGCACCACCAGGCCGCCCAGCTGTCCCATTCCTATACATCATCTTAGAGATGAGACGGAGGACTCTCAGGATGACTGTCCCATTCCTATACATTATCTCAGAGATGAGAAGGAGGACTCAAGACGACTGTCCCATTCCTATACATCATCTTAGAGATGAGAAGGAGGACTCAGGATGACTGTCCCATTCCTATACATCATCTTAGAGATGAGACGGAGGACTATCAGAATGACTGTCCCATTCCTAGACATCATCTTAGAGATGAGACAGAGGACTATCAGGATGACTGTCCCATTCCTATACATCATCTTAAAGATGAGAAGGAGGACTCAGGAAGACTGTCCCATTCCTATACATCATCTTAGAGATAAGACTGAGGACTATCAGGATGACTGTCCCATTCCTAAACATCATCTTAGAGATGAGAAGGAGGACTCAGGATGACTGTCCCATTCCTATACATCATCTTAGAGATGAGAAGGAGAACTGAGGATGACTGTCCCATTACTATACATCATCTTAGAGATGAGAAGGACGACTCAGGATGACTGTCCCATTCCTATAGATCATCTTAGAGATGAGAAGGAGGACTCTCAGGATGACTGTCCCATTCCTATACATCATCTTAGAGATGAGAAGGAGGACTCTCAGGACAACTGTCCCATTCCTATAAATCATCTTAGAGATGAGAAGGAGGACTCTCAGGATGACTGTCCCATTCCTATACATCATCTTAGAGATGAGAAGGAGGACTCTCAGGATGACTGTCCCATTCCTATAAATCATCTTAGAGATGAGGAGGACGACTCTCAGGATGACTGTCCCATTCCTATACATGATCTTAGAGATGAGAAGGAGGACTCAGGATGACTGTCCCATTCACATACTTCTGTCAGTAATATTCCTAATATAAAGTAAGATGGTTCTGTATCTAAGCATTTGTCAGTTTCATTTTGTATGTTCTCTCAATATTGACGACCCCAGAAGATGCATGTGTGGCCTTCCAGCAGTCACATCTCCCCCAGCACTGATGTAACACTGCTCTGAGATACAAGCATATTTTGATGTGATAAGAGGTGTCCATCTTTACCTTCCATTTAAATTCCTTCCAAATGGAGCTATTTGTTTTTTTAAGTCCCTCTCTATATGATGATTCCAAGTGTTTATCCAGAGATATGGCATTCATGTCCAATTCCTAGTTTTCCTTATATCCAAATTGTTATCAGTTAGTTTGTTATCTTGTAAGAGCTTATATATGAATGAATGATATAATGTTTTGATTAATAGTTCCTTTTATTATTAATAACACCAACACCATGTGGATGAGCCAGCAGAGTTTCCGCAAGCTGCACGGGTCCGTTCAATGCACACCAACATGTGCTGGAGAAGCAGAGATTGTTGGATCCTGGATAGTTTTGTAGAGATGTTACTCAGAGCTGCTCAGCCATTTCCTGCGGACTTCAGCTTCCCTGTGACCCTCATCAGGACAATCCTATTCACGGAGACCATTATATATAAAATGTAAGTGAGGCATAATTTAAAAAGGGGACTTTGAATAATTTCAGTCTCTGTCTATGTTGAGATGATTCCATTTAAACTGTATTATAAATGAGAAGCAGGGAGTTGTGAAACCCAAAGGCACATAACCCAAATCACCCTTCCCAACAACTACATTGATTAAGATTTCATCTGAACGCCACCTCAATATCTAAGAAAAAATAGTTAGATAACAGATATCAATGTCACGACGCTGACCGGGGAAGCAGAATCGAGGAGACGTAGGATCGGGGAGATGCGGGGTTTAATGAGCATAAGGAACACACACGAGCGGTAAAGCAGAATGACAATACAATGACCGGACTGGGGAAACAAACGGAAACGCGGACTAAATACAGAGAACTAATGACAACAATCAGGAACAGCTGGTAAACACGGGGAATCCACACAGGGTTAACGAGGGGGCGTGGCACACGGAAGCGGCGGACGATCGGGGCATGACAGTCAATACGAAACATCAAATATGTCCACTGAATTCTTATGCATGCAATCAATAAAATAATAAATGATAGTTATTGAAGCATATCTGATGCAAATGTCAGTTATACATGTAAAGAATAATCGTGTGGAACAAAGTTTTAGCTGTAAAACAAATTTAGGAAAATGGTAATACTGGACTATTTCCAGACTCTGAGAGTAAATATGCTGTTTCTGATGGACTTGCTGACTTCCTTATGTCCAAAAATCACCTGAATGATGTCCAATTAAATGTCTTGAAAGACATTAGAACAGAATAGAATAGAATAGAACAGAATAGAATAGAATGTTTCAGGGTGTCAGCTATACAGCATAAAGAAATTTGATCAATCAATATTTTGAATTCCATATTGTTGTTAGAAAGGGATCAGATAAACTTCTATATTTCAGTGAGTTTCCATATTTCATCCTGAACTTGTGAGATCCCCCAGTGACGCTTTAGCCAGAGGCAGCTGCAGAGAACACTGGCACTGCAGAAACAGGCAGCCAGCCTGTAATAACCTATCACCTTTTTATTATTTCATGAACATACACTTCACTGTTGTGTTATTTTCATTTAAATATTAATGCCAGTTTCTCCACTGCAGCAAGCTTATTTAATCAGAAAATAAACTGTCACTGGCAGGACACAAGTATGGCATCATATCAGAACAACTGCCAAAATATAAACTTTCTGGAAAGGCTTGGATATGACCTGACTATGGTTATATCTGTGAATTATACTGCATCAGTTCAGCTGCACTAGTTCATGTTAACATTCTTGTTAACTGATTATAATTAACTAAGGATTAAATAATATTATGTTTTTATACATGACAATTGAATAAATATTTTTAATTGTTCAACTGCTGTAAATTAACACTTATTTTACCAATACATATCAACAGAAACCAAATTCTATAACTATCCCATACTTCCAAAGCTATATTTTAGTTATTTTTTTCTCACTAAAATGTACTTTATTCTAACACATGAATGATACTTGATGTAGGGCAGGCTTGTGTGCATTCAGAGTAAAGTGTGATATTTTTCCCCACAAATTGTTAGCATTGGGTATTATTCAACAACAAATGTTGATTGAGGGAAGTTATTTGTTCAAGTTTAATTGATGATGGACTTTAATATTCACAGAAAACACCACAATGCACAAAACCAGCAGGTTGTTTAGTGAAACATAAAAGGCATTATGGTTGCAATTAAGAACTGTGTTGAATCTAAATTTAGCGTTGTTAACCGCAAACTTTTTTTTACTCCTTTAAGTATTTTCACCAAACTCACTTTCACATGATAACAGTTAAACGGTTAGTTGTTAATGGTCTACAATCACTGTAACCACAATCCAGAAAGAGTACTATTGTAAACTGGCTTATATATTTCAGTATGTCAGCGCATTCTAAAAAACAACTCTACTTAAAATTCAGCAATTTAGTGTCAATAAAAAAATCTCAATATATAGAACAGCAACCAAAAAGAAGTAATTACATCTCAAAGTCCTGACATACTCGTGAGACTCCGGGAAATGATTAATTAAGTAAATAATCATAGAACGTCAATAATTAATGGCTGTTGAGTTATCCACTTAATGACTGATCACTCCAGGACCCAATGAAAGTAATGAATTAAAACTGCAGGTGATGGCTTCATACAGAGAAAAATGTCCCCTGCACATTGTAATTATCCAATAAATGGTTTTAAATGTTCGGTTTGCCGTCATTTGCTCATAAGTTCACCACTGTCTGCTGTTTCTTCCCAATACAAGGATCCTAGGATATTCGGCATTGATACTACTCCAGCTTTCTTCAGAGAGGGCTAAGGAAAGGTATTCCCTTCAACCCACTTGCGCTCACTTCTTCCCTTCCTGTAATTTTGATACTAAGAGACTAGCGATTGATACTGTACTACTCCAGCTGTTTGATTGGGTGGACCTATGCAAAAAAATCAGGCCCACCCATAGCCATGCCCCTGCATCAAGGTAGTTTATCCTGCTTATACCTTGGCTAACAAACAAAAAACAATAAGAATATAAACTAATCATAGGTAATTCCTCAAATTATTTCAACTACCATGTGTCATTCCCTGTAGGACGGGACCCTCCAATTAGACGCACACTCCGGTTGTGGTAGAAAAATTATAAATCAACCTCTCTGCTAATACAGAGAGTCACTTAGAATAAAAGTCTGGACCTCTTAGTTTGGTGAGTAAAGAAAATCTCTTTTATTCCAGCGATTTCAGCAAAGCGCTCCCATCACACTCTGGTACTCGGTACCAAGTCACACTCAGCACACAGAGCAACCAGTAGATAAACCATAATCCCAGGATTTCAAAGTCCTTATTGGTCACAAAACATCAACAAACTAAGCTGAAACGTATAACAAACACAATTCTCCTGCTCCATTGGTTCACCTTGGTAGCAAGGTAAAGTCCACCCATTTTACTGGAGTCAGCCTCGGCTTCTAGACTCTACTTGAGATATGTATATAGATATTAATTATATGACATTTAATCACTTAATGTTTGGGTGATCCATTGATTAATGATTAACACATTGACGTATTGTCCCTGAATCACTGAAAATACATGGCTAACACATGATTACTTATGCGATCAATTGCGTAACATATTATATATTGTCTACTGCAACTATTTTATTAAGCTATAACTCTTTGTGCACCAGTTGGGGTGGCTTCGAGTCTCTTCCTGCAAGGGGTTTCTCCCCCCCATTGCTCCACTGTCTGCCTCTCCAAGGTCTGAGCTTCTGCGGAGCCAACTGCAGGCAGCTATCACAGAGCAAGGTCACACGGTATTCAAAACAATCTCTTCTTGCCTAAGGCCTAAAACAAAACAGACCCAATATGCCTCCCCTCCCGGGCCTACTAATGTCCAATTTTACTTCCATACGGTGTATAAAATTATGGCACATATGCACTACCAGTGCGAAGTATTGCCGTTGTTTGATGTGCCTTAGTGTGAGTGTTCTGCACTGCACTACTGCCCCACCTCCCTGGTGTCATCGTAGGACTGATCTTAACTGCTTCACGACCCCAACCCGACTCTTTCCTGCTGACTTGGATCCTGTTTGCACATCTTCCCTAATAAAATCCCTCAAGTGAGTCTCCTGTCTTGTTTGCGTGACAGAATACTTCACTTTAAGATGGACCCAGCGGACATACATCGGCAGCAGCGTCACACCACCCAAGAGCAAGTTTGGCAGCTGACTGATCTAGTGAATCAGCTCCTGGATGGGAGAGCGGAACCAGTCGACCTCCCACCATTTCCACTGTGAGCTGCAGTCAATGTGCCAGTGGCGATGCCCGACAAGTATGCTGGCAACCTGACTCAATGTAAAGCATTCTTAATTTTGTATATCAAGGAACATCCAGAGAAGTTCCTCGGGGAATCAGCAAGAGTGTGGTTTGTTATCTTATAATGCCTTACGGATTAGCTAATAGTCTGTCCATATTTGGCTCAGTGGGCTTAGCCTGTGTGCCTGTAGTCAGAAGGTTGTTGGATCAAACCCAGCCTCAGTAATCTGTGGGTCCTTGAGCAAGGCCCTTAACCCCCAGCTGCTATGGGTGGCTGCCCTTTTTTGGACAACTTACTCTACAAAATAGAGTAAGTTGAGGGAGGTGTGAAGACAATTTCCCCACGGGGATCAACAAAGGTTCGATATTTCAGACATTTATGAATTCAGTACTAATGAGGTTCATTAACTGTTTTGTCATAGTGTACATCGACGACATCCTTGTTTATTCTCCTTCCTAGGAGCAGCAATTGCAATACGAGTTTCACCAGTCTTCTCTTCATTTCCTCGGATTCAATCAGATGCATGGATGAAGAGATGATCAACGCAGTCCATGAGTGGCCCCCACCAAGAACGGTAAAGGAATTGCAATGCCTCCTGTGGTTTGTAAATTTTTACTGCCGATTCATTAGAAATTTCAGTTCTGTAGCAGTGCCACTGACCTCGCTTCTCCGAATAACAGGCACTGCTCTGAGGTGGACACCGGGAATGGGAGCCCCATTCTGTCAGTTGCAGGAGCTGTTTTGCAGAGAGCCTATACTGCGACAACCTGACCTAGAACAACCCTTTGAAGTTGAAGTGGACGCATCTTGCAATGATGCAAGGAGTCCGGCCAGCATCACCTATGTGCTTACTTTTCGAAGAAGCTCTCCCCCGCAAAACAAACTATGATGTGGGTAATCAGGAATTGCTAGCCATTAAACTGGCATTGGAGGAATGGTGGCATTGGCTAGAGGGAGCAAAATATCTGTTTACGGATCATCTAAACCTCAAGTATCTCGAAAACGCTAAACAACTCAATGGGCGACATGGCCGATGGTCGTTGTTCTTTGCATCCTTCGATGCAGCCCCTAAATTCGGACACAGCATAGGAACAAGGGTTACGGAACAGTATTACAAACTAGATACAAGCATTGATATTGAAAGTACGGTCATCACAGAAAAAAATTAAGATAAAAAAGCAAAAGAATCCTTATTTTTTGTGTTAGATTTCTGCCAAAGTTTGGATTGTCCTGGCTTTCCCTCGCACTTTGGAATGGGAAAACTTTTAAAAGCTAAACTGTGTCAGTAGATAGAAAGAGGCACTTGAAACACAGCACGTGTTCTAATCCTTTCAGACTTAATTGCATGTGAGGTGTGAGCCAGCAGCAGATGGAATAACTGCAAGGGGATTGGTCAGCCTGATCAGCTACGTCGCCACCAGGACTTGTAACCCACCCAGCAGCCAGGGAGCTTTCATCCTCTGCCCTGCTTGCGTTCTGTCAGACTAAATTATCTGAAAGTCAAACAGGCTGAGCCTTATTTTTAAAAACCAGTTCTCTACCAGATCTTAGAGAAAACTAACTGTGCCTCACATTATCTTCAGTAAGTTTCTTCTGAACTCGATTAATATATCAGAACCAAATTTCAAATGTATCTCATATCCGTAACTGGTATTTCATGTTTTAATATTTTAGGCTGGCCATTTCTCTAGGTGCAATATCTTCTATAATAATCCTGTCACAGTGCAGTTAGGAAAAAGATGACGTTCCACTAGCAGCTCCAAGACAAACAATAGTTTATTGAATAAAATTGAACACACTGGGGAAAACAGGACTAACTGCAAGAAGCCACAAAGAAACAAGGTCAGGGAACGGGACAACACTGGGAGCAAGTACAGGCAAGGGAACAGAGCAACCACACACAGGAACATAGCACAATGAGTCAATGGGGAAAAGAGACAAGACAGGAACTTAAATACACAAACCAAACAGAGCTAACGAGAACGTAGGAGTGAAGTATCACCAAGACAACCAATCAAACAGAACACAGAGTAACAAGCAACAGAAGCAAGTATTGAACTGGGATAATCACAGAACTAGGAAAGTTAACAGAAAAACTAGAAAACACTAATCTAACACTAGGAATACAAGTCTAGTACAGAATTTAAAGGTAGAAAAACAAAGACAGAAATTAAACACAAGGAGGGTGGATCATGGGAAGGAGAACTAAGAAAATAACAAACACTAGGAAAACCTAAAATAGGGAAACACACTAAATAATAAACAATAGGGAACAAAAACCCAATAAATACAAATAAACAGAGGAGGCTGGCCTTGAAATCATGACCAGACGTTTACAGCCTCTATGCACTATGCCCAATCCAGGGAAGAGGGACGACACTATTGACACCTGGGGCTGAAGGGCAAGAGACAAAGAGGAGGACAGGATGGCCAGCAGCACCTGCTGGCCAAATTAGTAAGAGACACGAAGGGTAGGGTCAGATGGGCGCTGAGCCAGGGAAATTAAGAGAGAAGTTAAGAGATTTTAAATTACAATGATGCCACCAAAGTTTTCCCCAGAAAAGAGAATTTAAAAATAAAGACAAAAAAGAAATACGTGAGATTATACATTATAAGCAAAGCATACTTTGTGTGCAGTTAAATGGAAATTAATGGCATCGTTCCTCGAATGGCAAAGCAGGAAAGCAGCACTCAGTCCAGCGCCTTGGGAAGCAGTCTGAGCTGGCGAGCTGACTGGGTGGAGATGAATCGCGGCTTGCGGAGCACGACCGCTCTGATTAACATCTGCGAGGCGCAGTACGCTGGCGTAGCCCGAGTGACGGTAGCTCCCGCCGTGTGGTTAGTGGGGCTGTCCCGTCGCCGCTTGTCACATCCCCTGATTTACAAGGACAGCTAACCAGGGGAACGTCAGTAAGTGACAGACTCTGCGCTGGATAAGCCTGCATCTCTCTGAAGCAGTTCCATCTCTCTCCATTGTTATGATTCCAAAAAAAACCTTTGCTATGTTGGCGGCTGTAGAACAAAAGAGATACACAATGCACAATTTTATATTTCATATATACTTATTTCCTTAAACTTCATTTTGTACTCTGTTGCTTTTTGTTATAATAATCACTCTTCTGTCAGTGAAATCCAACCCTACACCCTGCCTGGCACTGCCACAACACCCAGCTCATAGCTCTACTGCGACCTGCTTCATATTTATATATGAGTACACACTGGTCTTCCCTTAAAGTGAACTTTTGTGTGGTTTTGTGTGCTCGTCATGCTTACCTTACCTACACTGCTTTGCTTGTCTACCCGGTTCTGTTTTCTGTTTCTGATTTTTGGTTTTGTTTAGAGCCAATTTTCTGGCCGGTTCCTGTTTGTCAGTTTGGATCACAACTTATATTCTGTTTGCCAGCCTGTTTCTGATCTCTGGTGTCTGGATTGTGACTACAGACCTCACACACTGCTGGTCAGTAGCTATCCCCTGTTAATATAAAGGGATGGACCTTACACACTACTGGTTAGTAACTGTCCCATCTTAATATAAAGGGACGGGCCTCACACACTGCTGGTCAGTTGCTATTCCCTGTTAATATAAAGGGACGGACCTCACACACTGCTGCTTAGTAGCTATCCCCTGTTAATATAAATGGACGGACCTCACACACTGCTGGTCAGTTGCTATCCCTTGTTAATATAAAGGGACGGACCTCACACACTGCTCGTCAGTTGCTATCCCCTATTAATATAAAGGGACGGACCTCACACACTGCTCCTTAGTAGCTATCCCCTGTTAATTTAAAGGGATGGACCTTACACACTACTGTTCCCTTGCTGAGAGCAACGTCTGCAGCCAGTGGAGTGCTTTTATTTATTTTTATGATTTTTTATTAATTACAAAAATGTAGATGTATATTTTAGTATATGTTTCTCATTTATCAACTCGCTTAAATTGTTTTTGCTTGTTTTGTTTTTTCCTCAACAATAGTGCATCTATAGTAAATGTATTCTGGTTGCATGGATGGCTTTATTTAATTTGCTGCGCAATACATTATGGATGGTGCAGTGGTTAGCACTGTTGCCTCACACCTCGGGGACCAGGGTGCGAGTCTTGGCTCCATGCATGACGTTTGCATGTTCTCTCTGTCACGTTCGCTGGTCGGGCGAACAGGAAAGCAGGAGAGCAGGAGCCAGGAAGTCGGGTAATCGGGGTTTATTTAGGTAGGTCACAGGACGGAGGAAAACAAAAGGCAACATTAATGACGAGTCTGGGGAAGACTGACTCAGACGAGGACTAAATACAAAAGTCAAGCCACGGATAACGAGCCACAGGTGAGAACAATCAGGGAGGAACACCAGGTAATGAGGGGGGCGTGGCACACATCAGGAGCGGACGGAGCGGGACGTAACACTCCCCATGATATTTTGCAGTTTCCTCTGGGTTCTTTGACTTCTCCCCACAGTCCAAAAACATCCTGAAGTGAATTCGAGTTACCAGATTATCAATAGGTGTGACTTAAGTTTGAGTGATTGTTGTGTATATGCCCTGCAATGGGTTGGTGCCCCATCCTAGGTTATTCCCTGCTTCTTGGATTGGCTCTGGACCCCCCGCGACCCTGAATAGGTACAGAAGATGGATGAATTACCTTGCAATCTTCTGGCTTGATGCACATGCTAATGCATTTGTATTGTTACAAAACTAGGGCTTGAAAAAGATTGTTTGGGTTGGTAGAAAAATACTCTTGATTCCACAGTTTATTTTGCTGCAAACTTGTCTTGTCTTGCATTGACTCCCAATTGATCACAGAGTTGGGGAGCATTCCGCTGAGTGCGACACTAATTACAATGCGATCTCATTAGTATTCTATACGCAATCAAGTTGCCTTTATTACCTTTAGTTTACAATAGAACCAAATCAAGGAATAGATCTGAAGAAGGTAACATCGACCCAAAAGAAACACATCAGCTCCAAAAAGACCTGCTGAAGTATTTAATGCAATTTTGTTTTACACACTCGATTTGTTCTGCTGTTGTGGTAGGCTCAGGCAACATTGTCACCACCTTTCCAGTTTCCTCAGCACACTGTTAGTGACCCACTAGCCAACCACTGAAGCAAACGTGCTAATTGCTAATTAGGATCACACTGTGTACTTTCTGGGCAAAAGCAGTGACGCACTTTGTGTAATTTGAACTTTGACATATACTGCTACTAGTAGTTATTATAATTACAATGACCTGGACAAAGTCCAGGAAACTGCCGTATAACTTGAAAACATAAATTTAGACAAGTCTTAATATGGTAAATGCTGACATTCTATAAAGTTCACTTCAGCACGGCTGTTATATAAGCAATTGTTGATGCATGCTAAGATTTGTTTTTTCTGAATTTTCTGCAAGTTTTACTGTAAATTCAGTAAATATAACAAATCATAGCTGGTGATAATATGCCTATTTTAAAAATATGAATCTTTAAATAATATATGCATTATCTTACTAGTACTAATTAGTACTACTAGTACTTACTAGTACTAATAGATAACCCAAACAGATGGATGATTAAAGTAAAACAGGTTGAACCTTCTCAGACTGTGGCGTGAGAGGATCTGCTTAATTTTAGTCTTCAGGAGTTCAGAGGTTGTTAAAGGGGAATAAATTATAATCGTACTGCAGTGGAGGAACTGATTTAGGAAACTTCTGATTACATCTCAGGAGGGGAGCTGTATTCAGGTGCTTTGCATGTTTCGTTAGTTAGATTTTGTGTAAATATGCTATTTATTGCATGCCATATTTTTATTGAGGGTGGCATTGACATAGGCCCTATTTTGCCCTGTCTGTTGAGAGAGGACCCTGTGGCGGTACGCATCCGGATGGAACTATGTTTTTTCCAGGTCATTTCCCCCAACGGCCCCTTGCTGTTTACATAATTCATTCCAGCTAATTATGGCGCGGTCCAGAAGTCGCCTGATTCGAGGTCACAGCATGCTGCAGGGTGCTGAGGGTCACAGCTTAGACTTACAGTCTAGAACGTTGTTATAACACAGCCCATGTGTGGCAGAAGGAGAGAAGCTTCTGCTTTCTGTGTTCCTGGCGCAGCCTTGTGTGCTGAGCCCTGCCAGGCCTGGGCATGCAAACATCTGACCTCTGTACACTGCTGCTAACAGCACACTGACTGACCGACAGGAGAGCACTGACACCCTCCACACTGACTGACCGACAGGAGAGCACTGACACCCTCCACACTGACTGACCGACAGGAGAGCACTGACACCCTCCACACTGACTGACCGACAGGAGAGCACTGACGCCCTCCACACTGTCTGACCGACAGGAGAGCACTGACGCCCTCCACACTGACTGACGGACAGGAGAGCACTGACACCCTCCACACTGACTGACCGACAGGAGAGCACTGACACCCTCCACACTGACTGACCGACAGGAGAGCACTGACACCCCCCACACTGTCTGATGGCACAGGAGAGCACTGACACCCTTCACACTGTCTGACAGGCACAGGAGAGCACTGACACCCTCCACACTCTCTGACCGACAGGAGAGCACTGACACCCTCCACACTGTCTGACAGGCTCAGGAGAGCACTGACACCCTCCACACTGTATGACTGACAGGAGAGCACTGACGCCCTCCACACTGTCTGACCGACAGGAGAGCACTGACGCCCTCCACACTGACTGACGGACAGGAGAGCACTGACACCCTCCACACTGTCTGACCGACAGGAGAGCACTGACACCCTCCACACTGACTGACCGACAGGAGAGCACTGACACCCTCCACACTGACTGACCGACAGGAGAGCACTGACACCCTCCACACTGACTGACCGACAGGAGAGCACTGACACCCTCCACACTGTCTGACCGACAGGAGAGCACTGACACCCTCCACACTGTCTGACAGGCACAGAAGAGCACTGACACCCTCCACACTGACTGACCGACAGGAGAGCACTGACACCCTCCACACTGTCTGACAGGCACAGGAGAGCACTGACACCCTCCACACTGACTGACCGACAGGAGAGCACTGACACCCTCCACACTGACTGACCGACAGGAGAGCACTGACACCCTCCACACTGACTGACCGACAAGAGAGCACTGACACCCCCCACACTGTCTGATGGCACAGGAGAGCACTGACACCCTTCACACTGTCTGACAGGCACAGGAGAGCACTGACACCCTCCACACTCTCTGACCGACAGGAGAGCACTGACACCCTCCACACTGTCTGACAGGCACAGGAGAGCACTGACACCCTCCACACTGTCTGACTGACAGGAGAGCACTGACGCCCTCCACACTGTCTGACCGACAGGAGAGCACTGACGCCCTCCACACTGACTGACGGACAGGAGAGCACTGACACCCTTCACACTGTCTGACAGGCACAGGAGAGCACTGACACCCTCCACACTCTCTGACCGACAGGAGAGCACTGACACCCTCCACACTGTCTGACAGGCACAGGAGAGCACTGACACCCTCCACACTGTATGACTGACAGGAGAGCACTGACGCCCTCCACACTGTCTGACCGACAGGAGAGCACTGACGCCCTCCACACTGACTGACGGACAGGAGAGCACTGACACCCTCCACACTGTCTGACCGACAGGAGAGCACTGACACCCTCCACACTGACTGACCGACAGGAGAGCACTGACACCCTCCACACTGTTTGACCGACAGGAGAGCACTGACACCCTCCACACTGACTGACCGACAGGAGAGCACTGACACCCTCCACACTGACTGACCGACAGGAGAGCACTGACACCCTCCACACTGTCTGACCGACAGGAGAGCACTGACACCCTCCACACTGTCTGACAGGCACAGGAGAGCACTGACACCCTCCACACTGACTGACCGACAGGAGAGCACTGACACCCTCCACACTGTCTGACAGGCACAGGAGAGCACTGACACCCTCCACACTGACTGACCGACAGGAGAGCACTGACACCCTCCACACTGACTGACCGACAGGAGAGCACTGACACCCTCCACACTGACTGACCGACAAGAGAGCACTGACACCCCCCACACTGTCTGATGGCACAGGAGAGCACTGACACCCTTCACACTGTCTGACAGGCACAGGAGAGCACTGACACCCTCCACACTCTCTGACCGACAGGAGAGCACTGACACCCTCCACACTGTCTGACAGGCACAGGAGAGCACTGACACCCTCCACACTGTCTGACTGACAGGAGAGCACTGACGCCCTCCACACTGTCTGACCGACAGGAGAGCACTGACGCCCTCCACACTGACTGACGGACAGGAGAGCACTGACACCCTCCACACTGTCTGACCGACAGGAGAGCACTGACACCCTCCACACTGACTGACCGACAGGAGAGCACTTACACCCTCCACACTGACTGACCGACAGGAGAGCACTGACACCCTCCACACTGTTTGACCGACAGGAGAGCACTGACACCCTCCACACTGACTGACCGACAGGAGAGCACTGACAACCTCCACACTGACTGACCGACAGGAGAGCACTGACACCCCCCACAGTCTGACCGACAGGAGAGCACTGACACCCTCCACACTGTCTGACAGGCACAGGAGAGCACTGACACCCTCCACACTGACTGACCGACAGGAGAGCACTGACACCCTCCACACTGACTGACCGACAGGAGAGCACTGACACCCTCCACACTGACTGACGGACAGGAGAGCACTGACACCCTCCACACTGACTGACCGACAGGAGAGCACTGACACCCCCCACACTGTCTGATGGCACAGGAGAGCACTGACACCCTCCACACTGTCTGACAGGCACAGGAGAGCACTGACACCCTCCACACTGACTGACCGACAGGAGAGCACTGACACCCCCCACACTGTCTGATGGCACAGGAGAGCACTGACACCCTCCACACTGACTGACAGGCACAGGAGAGCACTGACACCCCCCACACTGTCTGATGGCACAGGAGAGCACTGATACCCTTCACACTGTCTGACAGGCACAGGAGAGCACTGACACCCTCCACACTCTCTGACCGACAGGAGAGCACTGACACCCTCCACACTGTCTGACAGGCACAGGAGAGCACTGACACCCTCCACACTGTCTGACTGACAGGAGAGCACTGACACCCTCCACACTGACTGACCGACAGGAGAGCACTGACACCCTCCACACTGTCTGACAGGCACAGGAGAGCACTGACACCCTCCACACTGACTGACCGACAGGAGAGCACTGACACCCTCCACACTGACTGACCGACAGGAGAGCACTGACACCCTCCACACTGACTGACCGACAAGAGAGCACTGACACCCCCCACACTGTCTGATGGCACAGGAGAGCACTGACACCCTTCACACTGTCTGACAGGCACAGGAGAGCACTGACACCCTCCACACTCTCTGACCGACAGGAGAGCACTGACACCCTCCACACTGTCTGACAGGCACAGGAGAGCACTGACACCCTCCACACTGTCTGACTGACAGGAGAGCACTGACGCCCTCCACACTGTCTGACCGACAGGAGAGCACTGACGCCCTCCACACTGACTGACGGACAGGAGAGCACTGACACCCTCCACACTGTCTGACCGACAGGAGAGCACTGACACCCTCCACACTGACTGACCGACAGGAGAGCACTGACACCCTCCACACTGACTGACCGACAGGAGAGCACTGACACCCTCCACACTGTTTGACCGACAGGAGAGCACTGACACCCTCCACACTGACTGACCGACAGGAGAGCACTGACAACCTCCACACTGACTGACCGACAGGAGAGCACTGACACCCCCCACAGTCTGACCGACAGGAGAGCACTGACACCCTCCACACTGTCTGACAGGCACAGGAGAGCACTGACACCCTCCACACTGACTGACCGACAGGAGAGCACTGACACCCTCCACACTGACTGACCGACAGGAGAGCACTGACACCCTCCACACTGACTGACGGACAGGAGAGCACTGACACCCTCCACACTGACTGACCGACAGGAGAGCACTGACACCCCCCACACTGTCTGATGGCACAGGAGAGCACTGACACCCTCCACACTGTCTGACAGGCACAGGAGAGCACTGACACCCTCCACACTGACTGACCGACAGGAGAGCACTGACACCCCCCACACTGTCTGATGGCACAGGAGAGCACTGACACCCTCCACACTGACTGACAGGCACAGGAGAGCACTGACACCCCCCACACTGTCTGATGGCACAGGAGAGCACTGATACCCTTCACACTGTCTGACAGGCACAGGAGAGCACTGACACCCTCCACACTCTCTGATCGACAGGAGAGCACTGACACCCTCCACACTGTCTGACAGGCACAGGAGAGCACTGACACCCTCCACACTCTCTGACCGACAGGAGAGCACTGACACCCTCCACACTCTCTGACCGACAGGAGAGCACTGACACCCTCCACACTGTCTAACAGGCACAGGAGAGCACTGACACCCTCCACACTGTCTAACAGGCACAGGAGAGCACTGACACCCTCCACACTGTCTGACAGGCACAGGAGAGCATTGACACCCTCCACACTGACTCATGGGTGTAAATCCCGGGGGGGGGACGGAGTCATCCGTCCCTTTATCCGAGGGTTATCCCCCCTAAAAAAATTATAAAAAAAAAAAGCACTATCTATTGTGAAAAATATATGTATGTATAGGCTACCTAAAATAATTCTGTAAGTAGAAAAAAAAAACTAACGCAAAAAATGCATTTAGAAACAGTTGAGTTCCCCCTCCCCTTCCTCACAGTGGTTTGGCCAACTGCCTGCTTTCCCAGTTCATCTCACCTACTTTACACACACGAGTCAGGTGTGTGGCTGCGGCTCAATTAATGTTGAACTCCAGTAAGTAGGGTATTTTATTCACTTTAAATAAAGAGATTCTCTTTAATGTAGTTGATGCAGACTCATTCATAAATTACTTGCGGCAAAAATGCTGATTACCGATGTAATTTTCCATGAATCTGCTACTGTATATTAGCGATTAAAATATTACTAATCTAGTTAACGTTAGCTTGTTTACAATAGCTTGTTGCATAGAGCACTGCAGCTAACACGCCAAAGCCGTTTCCCATTCATTGTTTTATTTGTGACGACTTGCCATAATGTTAACTTAACATTAATGGCCACAATTAGCATATTGTTTAGCTGTGCATTTACTAAATGAGCACTGTGCTACGTCCGAACTGACCCCACTGTATTTTTTTGTATAATCAATTTCTATTATGCATTTAAACAGTCATGTTTAAATTTTATTGTATGTTGATATCTTGACTGTAAACAACATAACAAACAATGCAATAAATAGTTTTGAAGAAAAATCTGCTTTGTCATTGAACCTGAGAAAAACTTTGAAAATAACCATAATGACACAGTCTCCATGCTACAATAATAATGATAGAAGCAAAGTTTTTCATTGTGGGGGCATATCTTTATAAGTACAATTTGACTGTATTATTTGTGTCCCCTTCAAAAATTGCTCATGAGAAATTTTATATTTATTGTCCCCCCCTACTGTTAAATGAAATTTATGCCCATGCACTGACTGACGGCACAGGAGAGCACTGACACCCTCCACACTGACTGACGGCACAGGAGAGCACTGACACCCCCCACACTGTCCGACAGGCACAGGAGAGCACTGACACCCTCCACACTGTCCGACAGGCACAGGAGAGCACTGACACCCTCCACACTGTCCGACAGGCACAGGAGAGCACTGACACCCCCCACACTGTCTGACAGGCACAGGAGAGCACTGACACCCCCCACACTGTCTGACAGGCACAGGAGAGCACTGACACCCCCACACTGCCCGACAGGCACAGGAGAACATTGACAGCTGTGAGGAAGGCACACCCTCCACACTGCCTGACAGCACAGTCATTGCCCCTTACATCATAGCACCCCCCCCACACACAGTGTTGTCCAAAGGCAACACAATAAAGCCATTGTTACAGAGATGAAGTAGCTTTCCCTGTTCAATGGCTGTGGTGCGTTTCACTGTATTAAGATGCACGCCTCAGAAATATAACAGGCCTGAATTATTTTAATTTATCATGACACAAACTGCCTCTGCCAAGCAGAAACATGCAGACGAGAGGTGTTAACACTTGTTCTTGTTAAATGCTCGTTAACAAAAGAAGTCTGTGGGCTTCCATCAAGTTGAATGTTTCTACACTTAGTGAGTAACGCTTTTCTAATCCTAAAGCTGTTAGCCAAAACTTACCCTAAATTCACCTGCTGCTCCAGACTCACAGTTCAATCTTAATCCATCCTCCATCTGCATAACTGTAATCTCCAAACAGCCAGTCCAACTACATAAATGAGGACAATATTATAAGTGTGTAATGAACATTATTCCATGAAACATTAAGCTATTTCTGTACGTGCTGTATATTTCATATGCAGGACAATATTAAGTCATTTTTTGAATGCCTGTGCTGCTAAGTATTTGTGTTTGAGGCTAATTATATACTATAAAAGTAATTATACATAAAGTAATTATAATATAGATCTTATTATATATTACATTTTTAACATCAGGTTTGACAAACAAGCTGCACTCTAATATGTGTCTCACAGGTCTGCTGCAGCCAGTGAGGAATGGAAAGATTGTTCATGCTAAAATACTTATTCAGAAGCCAGCAGTTTGTCTATCTTAAAGTTTGGTATGTAACTCTGCACGCAAAAGCCTGGTTTACAGATCCTACAAATGCAACACTACACTGTTTGCAGAATTTTGTATGCTCCTTTCTGACCAATAGTTTCAGTCCAGATTAATCTCCAATTAAGAATTGACTTTTTAAAAATAGAGAATGCTCAGTATGTTGTCTGAGTACTTTCTGTTTGGAGCTAAACAGGAAACTAGATACTTCCTTGTGTAGAACTATTACGCAAATAAGAACTATTGCTATTAAGCAAATAAGAGCTATTAAAATGGGGCAAAAAGTACCTTACAGGGAGCCGAGAAAAACACAATAGTAAAGTACCAGTCAGACAGAAGCAAAACAACTGGAATTGCCAAACTTTTAAAACACAATAGCTGTACAATCAAGTGTTTTGTGGCCAAAAGCCACAGAAGAGGGAAAAGCCACAGAAGACAGAAATTAACTACCAAAGGGGCGTGTGAAATTTAAGGGGAGACTTCCAAAAACACTTTAGCATCAAATGCCATTTTTCCAAACTTCAATCTGAATGGAATCTCTGGAAGTATTAGGCACTATCACGGACTAACTTATGGAATCCCAGATGACATCTAACGACCATTCCCCTTCACAGCTTTGAGCTTTGAGTGTCCGGTTTACTTATTCATGTCTGGCCACGATGCCATCCCATCAGACACAACACTAGGTGTCGCCACCCTTTGACTCTTCAAAATCTTTACTTTAGCCACAGATACTGCTATTTCAGCTTCCATTTGTTGCTGCTCCTTTTGCTTCCTTATCTCCTCCTTCTCCTCCAGAGCATGTTTGTTTAACAGCTGCTTGCGATCCAGTAATGCAGTCATTTCAGCTTCTGCTTTAATCCGCACAGAGATCATTGAAGAACTATTTGATGCTCTAATCTCTGCTCCTGATGTGGAGGAAGAGTGAACAGCTCTTGCATTGCCATATTATGAGGATTTTACAAAGGCTCATTATTAGGGATATCTTCTACATTTTCCTTCCTAATGGGTTTTCCAACTTCAACAAGCCATTGTTTCACATCTTCAATAAAACCTTGATTATAATTATGGATACTTGGAAACCATTCACTTTGTTTATCCTTTTCCTCCTTTGGTAATAAGGGCATCAACAATTCCATCTATCCATCCATCTTCTGAAACCACTTATCCTGTTCAGCGATGCAGGGGGTCCAGAGCCTATCCCAGAGGCTATGGATGCAAGGCAGGGAACAACTCGGGATGGGGCACCAACCCATTGCAGGGCACAGTCACATGGCATTCATTCACTCACCCACGCACACCTATGGGCAATTTGGCAACTCCAATTAGCCTCAAAATGTTTTTGGACTGTGGGGGGAAAACAGAGTACCCAGAGCAAATCCCACGACGACACAGGGAGAGCAAGCGAACTCCACACACAGAATCCTGGCTGAAACTCAAACCCAGGTTCGAGAGGTCTCAGTGTATGCTCTGACCGCGGTGAGTGATCTCTCATTGAGGGAGACATTTTACTCGCAACCTCACTTGGTGTTCGAAGGGTGGCCACGAGGTGACACTCCTCTGGTCATGGGTGACTTCAATGGGACCACTGGCACTGACAGGACGGGCTATGAGGATCGTGTCGGTCCTTATAGGTCTGGAGACCAGGGATGAAAGTGCCTCCATGTTCCTTGACTTTCTGAAAGGTCAGGGGCTGCAGGTCGCTAGATCCTGGCTCCAATGCCCTGGGCCACATCGTTGGACTTGGTACTCTAGTACTGGTGGGGCGGCAAAGGAGATCAATCACATGCTTGTGGGCAGATGCTGGAGGCTCCTGCAGAACTGCAAGGTCTAAAGAAGTGCCCAGTTTGTGAATTCTGACCACAAACTTGTTGTTGCTACTCTGAAGATTCAACTCAGATCCAGTAGGCTATCACCTACAAGGAAAATTAGGCTAGACTTGGTCAGACTCCAAGATCGAGGTGTTTCTGATGAGTTGCACACAGTTTGTGTGAGGAACTTGCAGACGTGATTGCGACTGTTGACTTTAATGTGATGTGGGAGACCTTCCGTGATTCCGTCATTTTTGGAGTTTGGGCTAGGAGTGTTGCCATTTGGGGGGGCGGCAACGTGCTGCATCAGCATATGCTCCCCAACCTGGCCTGACCAGTGAACTCAAAAAGGTTATGATATCAGGACATGCAGGACAATGCCCCTTCCAATACATCAAAGCATTCCTTTCATTTGCCAAGAAATGCTTGAAAGGTGATCTAATGATGACTTGACCCTCTTCATCGCCTGACTTAACCCCCATTGAGAATGACTGGGCCTTACTGGAGTGTGAAATTTACCAAGGCAGCAAGCTATACACTTCTCAGAGCAGCGTTGTGGTAGCGGTCCTAGCACCCTTGGCTAATATACAGTAGGACATGATCAAACCAAAAACCAACAGACACATGATGGTCATTGAGAATAAAAGTGTCTATACGGGACATTACATTTGGTAAAGTGGACTGTATAGGACAGCCGGTAGTTTGTGTTACGGTGGGGCATGGCAAAGGAGGGAAAAGAGGGACAATGCAGGGAGCAGCTTACAACGAAACAGAACACAACAGGGTAAAACCACAAGCAGCCAAGAACAAAACAGGAAAAATAAGAGCTAACTAAAAGAACCACAAAGTAACATAATATGGAACAGAGTAAAACTGGGAGCAAGACTAGGAAACAACCACCGCTACAAACACACAATAACAACTACAATGACTAACTGAGGAATACAACAAAGGCAGGCACTTAAATGCACTGATACCAAGGACTGACAAGGGGCAGGTGTAGGCTATGAGGAACAGGTAAGGTCAGTTAATGGATACAGCAGGTACAAACACCAAGGGAAAGTAAAAGAAGGAAAACTGAACATAATACAACCAGGGAGCAAACACATTGCCTAATAATTGTACACAATAATTTGTGTTTGTGACAGATTCATCTAACATTTTCCCTCTAAATAAATGTAAATAAATGCAAAAGAAAACTTCTAAATTCACTTTTACAAGTCTGCCCAACGTTTGCCAAAAATGATATCCAGGAATAGTACTTGCCTAATAATTCTGCATACAATGTACAGGTACTGTTAAGAAGGGCTTTCCACTGACTGAAAGAGTTCATGAAATGCGGGACACCAGTCGAACCCGTGGAAGTGGCTAACAGGGTAGCCAATCAATATCTGCTGCCAAAAACAAAGCACTCTGCCCTCAGCTGGAACTTGTAGTGTTAAGCTGCTAACAGTGTTGTAATAATAAATCACAAATGTATGTATGTGAGTAAATGTATGACACTGTTTATGACACTGTTTGCCGTCATGTTTGCCTTTTGACTGTGAGCTTCTGATTGGCTCCATGTAAATGACTCAATAAGAGAAAACCAATAGCAGTACCGAAGAAGACGACCCTCCTTCATTTGATACAACAGATATCAATCAGAAAACACTAATGTAGAGGTGTTCATTTCATTGCTTTTTGCGAAAGAGAAAAAGACACAAAGTCTACTACATAACTTTCCAGGGAAGAGGAATTTAATATTTAATATTATTAAAAGAAGCATCTGTGAATTTACTGACTAACCAAAATGGAACAGCAAACGAAGCTAACACACGCAGACACAAAAAGCATCAGTAGATAAGGCTGAGACAACAAATGACGCATCAGAGGCTCTAGCAAATTCTGCACATTTTGTGTACTGCTGCACAATCAATAGGGTAGATTTTCCTGAAAGATAACACAGACTATCTGTTGTTCTTTTTGAACTTGCAGTAAGATTATTGTGACAATATTGCAGCACTTGGCAGACTGAGGCAATGCGGCGGCAGCAAAAGATGATGTTGATATTTTAATAACAGCCCTTAAAAGGACCGCACAATAAGCAATAAGAACACTCCGACAAACATAATGAGGAAATGCAGGGAGGTTTCATGGCACACAGTAGGTTGCATACACAGGGGGTAATTAGACATTACAAAGAAACACACAAAGATCAGGCAAGGACCAAGTACAAACACAGGTAAAAACACACATGACAATCCGGTCCACAGAACAGCTATTTACACAAGACATACACAGGGGCTATATACAAGACTTGTGAGAATGCTGGGAAATGGCTCCGCTACTCTGAGCCATTTCACTGGCACTACACTGCCACGCCCCAAAGGTCGATTGTCCCGGCAACCACCACAACCAGTCCCCACCTCGGCTCAGAAATAAGCCCCACAGGTCTGGTGGCAGTTGCCGGTGCATCATCTCCAGCTCCTGAGATCCTGAGTGCTACAATGCAGAGGAGCCTCGCAGCTGGTGGGTGCTGGGCTGCTGGTGGGTGCTGGGCTGCTGGTGGGTGCGGGCATTGCAGGTACCCCCAGGGTCGACCCTTCCCCTTAGCAGTTTAGAGGGGAAACTGCTTCTCCTCTTGCTCCATGGGCTGGGACACCTCACACAGCTGCTCCTAGCAAACCATCTCGTCCTGCAGCCTGCGACACTCCTTAGTCAGCTGGGCTCAGAACCGTGTAATGCCATCGCTCCCTCGGCCAGACGTTCCTGCCGATCACTCTCCTGCTCCCAGCTGACCAGTTCGCCTCCCAGCTGTCCCAACTCCCTCCACTCCTGCACTGCAAACTCACGCAGTTGCTCCTGGTCCTGTCAGTCCAGCTCCTGCTGCTGGTCCAGCTGGAGCCAGGCCTCCCAGCTGCAACATGCCTCCTCCCGGTCGAACAGAGCGGCCTCCACTTGCTGCCTCTGATGCTCATGGTCACAGCAGGGTTCATGTTGTGGCTCCACACTGATGGTGAGTGGAGAGCACTCGATGGTCAGAGCCTTCTTTGGTTGCCTTCGTCTCGGATGGGTGACCGGTCAGCTGGAGGGAACAGCTTGAGATTCATTGCACAGATACAGGTCAGTTCAGAAGGACAAGGCAGTGCCTCTCTCACCACCACACTCTCATCCTGTTTTTTATGTTTCTAGTACCAGCCCTCTGGCCACCAGCATGACCAGTAGCCCCTCTTTCTGCAGCACCAGTAAGCCAGCTTCCTGTCACAGACCCCGCAGTCACAAACCATCACAGCAGCAACAAAACACGAAGCTAAAAGGTTTCATACAAAGTTGCTTGTTTAATAACAGCCTTTAAATAACAATAAGCAACAACCACACTCCAAGGAACATGACAGCGAAATGCAGAGAGGTCTTATGGCACACAGTAGGCTGCACACCCGGAGAGTAACTAGACATTACAGAGACACGTGAAGATCAGGTAAGGACCGGGTACAATTGGGTCCATAGAAATGACAAACACTGGGGCTATATAGGCTTGCAAGAATGCCGGGAAATGGCTCCACTTCTCTGAGCCAAATCACTGGCACTGCATTATAATGGTTGGAAATGCAAGTAAAACAGCGACAATGTTTAAAATGTCTGTACAGAAGTTTCATATAGTTGGGCATTTAAATATTTCAAATATCGTTGTAATAGATTCCACATTAAATTGTAATGTATCAAAACACATCCATGTAAAACGCCTTGGTGTGACTATTGTTAATGGTGCTATATCAAAAAATATAATAAATTGAAACTGTGAAAAGTACCTGTTGACTTTTAGAGCGTCTTTCCTTGATTATTTCATTTGGGAATGTGCACACAGTGTATCGGTTAAGACGCACTGGACCCACACAGCACGCCCTGAAGCCACTCCTGCTAACCCTAACCCTAAACCTAACCCTAACCCGCCAGACTCACGTCGGAGATGGCGACGTCATTAAGCGAGGAAGACGGGCTCTCTGGACTCTGGCCGCTCACGGGGCATCGTGTCGCGGTTTAGACACCCAGGAGCTCTGCAAGCTGCAAAAGGCAGAGCCTGCAGCGCAGGACCACGAGGAGGTGTGATCGCAGCTCATGAAGGACCTCCTCAAGCAGTGGGAGGAGGAGGCCAACTTGGCACGCCTGCAAGATGCTACCTGTGTCACAATGCAGGAGCAACTGTGCAGGACAAGTCTGCCGCACAACATCAGGACCCCAATAAGCAGAGCCGGGGCCAGGAGGAAGGTGCACCACTAGCGGTCCCCGGCTGCTCCATGTGCTGGCCGTCCCCAGAGAAGGGGGCTTGGATGTGGGAGTCAGTTGGGATTGGTATTCCCTGGCTAGGAGGACCCCCTGGAAGGGCTACCAGATCCATCTAAGCCATGTAAAAACAAGGGTCGGCGGCTGGGCAGATCTGACATGGCAGAGCCCTGCAACAGCCAAGCCCTGCCAGTGGTCACGAGCATTGGGAACTAACAGCCCTCCGTCAATGGAGGTGATGCACCAGCAGTTGTTATTAGACCCCTGGGACTATCTTCAGAACTGAGGTGAGGACTGGGGGTAGTGGACATCGGGACAGTCGACCTTTGTGGGGGGGGGCAGTGTAGCGCAGAGGGGATTTGTATATCCCAGCATGCTCTCAGGCAACTGTACATAGCCCCTTGTAGTGTTCTTACTGTTGTATTAATAGCTGTATTTCCAAACTGTGGGGTTGTTTCGGCGCTCCTTGGGTGCCTTTTATAGATCTGTTAAGGACTGCAATAGAAAAGCCTGTTATTCCCTCCTCCTTCTGCTCTGAGGATGCCTAGGTCTGCCCAGTGCTACAATAATATTATTCATATTATTTAAGTTATTACATATATAAGTATATTATAATTTATATACTATAATATATATTTGATTTGTATGCTGACATTTGCTAAATGTAGGCTATAAATAATTTTAAATACTAATGATGCTAAAGTATTAAACAATTATTAAGCCAAAATTAAGTAATATTTCATGTTTTCCCTAGCCTGATTTTAAGCACAGGACAATAAATCCCTGCGTTGCAGTCCCTGGTTCTGTTTGATATCTGCCATGGACTTTCCACATCCGTAGACGTTGTAATCACCACCAGAACAAACCCTCCCTACCCAAAAGCTATTGTCTTCTTCTCAGTCCTCCGTGAAATAACCGATTTAAAGAGCCGGTGACACCCTGCTGGGGGAAATGGGGTGAGGGGTAGAGGGGTATTACCCAGGCTTAGGTGCTTGTGTCCTGTTGGGGACCCAGTTGTCGGAGGCATGCATGTTTTTTTTTCAAGGAAGCCTTATTCGTTGTCTTCCAGAGGTACCGTGTAGGCTATTGTCCCTTTGTATGCGTTAAAGAGGGAGGCATCTGCGCCTTTGTCTATAGGCTCTGCGTTTGTTATCTGTAACGTGCTATATTGATGAATTGTACTGTTTCTAAACTGCTTCGACCGGGCTGCAGCAGTAAGGTAGGCTGGACTGACCAAACCGATCCATGTGCTGTTCACGCAGAAGTGAGTAACGTAGCCTGTGTTAGCAACCCAGAAATACTGACTATTTACTGTCACCGAGGAAATTGTTTATTCATAGTAATACCTGAATTAGCTGTTAAATGATTTAACGTACTCGTCTTGCGTAGCTACTTTACATCAATACGGAAAGTTCGTGAAAAAACATTTTAAAACACGGCAAGACAGTTCAGTTCAAGTTGTTCAGGGCAGCAGGTCTCAAATTATAACTGGTAGTACAATATGGCATTGGAATAACGTGTTTCATCTAAAAGTAATGGAGCAGTGGTCGTGCGATTAATGACATGCATCCCACGACAATCTCTATTTTAAACAAACATTGCTGTCATTGCCTGTTAAAAGATGCCTATGCACTTACAATACCGCCTCCATCGATCCTGCTGCTGAGCATTCAAAAGAATTGCGTCTTTGTCTAAGTGCATGCAGTGAGCGCTCTTTTTTTGTTTCTTTTTTATCCAAATATATGTATGGTATTGTGGTCTGGCAGTTTTTTTTCATATACTGGTAAAACGGGACAGGCACCAATGCCTGTAACTCATTACCAAAGGCCAAATTTGAAATGTCCCTTTAACTTGTGGCGACCAGGGCTTTTACGTGCAGAACTAATTAAGATACATGCTGATGTATATTTAGGATGGACACAGTACAAGTGACCACACCTGGTAATAAAGTTGCTCTACATATAATAGTTCTAATCTGGAATTAACCAGGAAGAAAGGATGGACAAAATGTACCTATTGTAAACGTTCACACAAAAGCATTTACCGGTTAGACACCTGATACTATAACAAAGAAGTACAGACAAGAGGAATTTTCACTTGTAAAATGATAACATTTATTGAGCTTTGAGAGCTGCAGATGAAAAGGGGGGGGGGGTTAGACTCACCACCTGAAAAAGACAAATGCTACACAGGCAACTTCATATGGCTAACTTTTTGTGCTCCATGGTCATTTTGAAGCACTTTTAATCAAATTCACTGGATGTTTTTTTTTTTTTAAATATTATTTTCACCATGATATGATTTAAAACAGTTCATTTGCTCTCTGTATTTGAAATGTATGGAGAAAGACTTTGATCTATTGATGCCTTCAGAGTGTTCTTCTCAGGGCGTTATGACATTATAGCATACATGCCTATTAGAATGGCATGCTCTCAGAGCGCATGCGTAGAACAGAATTACATAATGTTATCCTCTGGTCCATAAATTTAACACCTGTTATTAGGTGTAGTTATAGTTATAACTATGTGCAAGTAACATTTACACTGTTTCTCCATTATGAGCTAGTACATAAATTAAACCCACCCTTGCAAAAATATTCTAGCTTTCTGTCATACACATTCTTTTATTTTCTTGCATTGTCCGTTTTTGTTCATAGTTTGTAATATTCCGAATTAAGACAACCTCAGACAAATTTCAGACAACTATTGGAAAAATGAGTACTTCAGGGGGAGCAAACTCAATTACATGCTATAGATATGGTGCTGTGATACTATTCATTTCCTAATCAGATTGTCACCACCGATAAAAACCACAGGAATTTTGTTCTGTTAGCATGTATTTTCCTTTCAGAATGTTTTATCACCGTTCAAAACTAGAGGTATGTTGTTCCAATAGTGTATGTTTTCCTTATCAGAACGCATTACCACCATTAAAAAACCATAGATATTCAATTCTTCTGGGGTACATTTCCTTATCAAGGCATATCACCTATTAATAATACAGTTTACTCTGACATCGTACATTTCCTTATCAGAGCACTTCAACCTCTTTAAAATACGTAGGTATGTTATTTTGATAAGGTATGACAGACTGAAGGATATATATATATATATATATATATATATATATATATATATATATATATATATATATATATATATATACACACACACACACACACACACACACACACACACACAGTTCTGCTCGAAGTTTTCCCATAAGGAATAATGGAAAACCGCCCCCCCAAAATTACACATAAATATGTATTTAAAAACAAAAAAAAACAAAACACAAAATTAACAGGATAAAACAAGAGGAGCATTTTTTTCTTAATGGCTTCCAAAACGATAAAGATATTATCCCAACATTACGCCTGTCCTGCCCCGATCGTCCGCTCCTTCCGTGTGCCACGCCCCCTCGTTAACCTCGTGTGGGATCCCCATGTGATCAGCTGTTTCAGGTTGTTGTCATTAGTCCTCTGTATTAAGTCCGCCTTTCAGTTTGTTTCCCCAGTCTGGTCATTGGGTGCGTTCGACTTGCTTACAGCGCTGGCTTAAAGCAATACTTTTTTTTTTTTTTTTTAATTAACTCAGTGCCACAGGAACAAGAGGTATTACACAATCATGTCAAGTTAACATTAGCTTAAAGCAATACATTCTGATCCTGACGCAATGCATTACGGTTAGATGCATTGCGACCTGCACAAATTGGAACCGCCTCCGTGACGACACACTTTTGCCCTTATTGGCTGAAGAGTTTAGTTACACGCATGACGTTTGTATCCCAGGCAGTTCCGATGTGTAATCTGCTATTTCTCCCGAATATCACGTAAAGCAGTGAGAACTGGTTTTCAGTTAATTTACCTGGTAAAATAAAGTTTAAATAAATGACATAAATGCTCTAATATTACACGTAAGTTAGTGGTTTATTTATTGTTAGTTACTGTAATGTTGCACTGCTTTATTTGGTTAATCGTCCAGTCTGTGAAGAAGACATTCAAGTAAGAATTGCATTGTAGTATGACTCATTTCTTGGCGCGTACAATTTCACGGTTCTACTTCTGATATTCAGATCGAGTTCTAGGTCAAACTGGTTTGTTCGACTTTCAAGAAATTTGAGTTCTAGTGAATTCGAGAACCGAGGTGCCACTGTGTGTGTGTGTGTGTGTGTGTATATATATATATATATATATATATATATATATATATATATATATATAGAGAGAGAGAGAGAGAGAGAGAGCAGTAAATTTGCACTACCTGTACACTATTCTGATAAAGTATGCCTAAATGTCAAGAAGAAATGTCTTTATTGTGTGTGTGTGTGTGGGATTTTGAATGTTCTCCCCATCTCTGCATGCTGCTTCAGGTATATTTATTTCAGTATATACTCAGTAGTCTATGTGTACTGTGGCAGACCAACACCCCATCCAGCGTCCTCAACTTGCAGAGATTCTGTGGTCTCCCAGTAACCCGACATTGGACAAACCTGTGAAATGGATGGATGTGGTTATGACTGAGCCTGGATTGGCTGGAATGCCATTCCAAATGTACCCTACACCTTTCAGGATTGGTTCCTAATCACCGTAGTTGAATGAGTAGCCATTGAGTGATACGTAAGAAAGGCAGCTTATTACCACAAATCTAAGCAGATTCCTTCATCAGAAATAACCTCCAAAGCATATCTGTGATCTGCCCTGTAGAAATGCCTGATCTACAGGTAGAGCAGTGGGGCCTGTTCCCGTCCTGATAGCCGTAGCCCAGGAGTCCTATTCCTTCACCCCCTTGCCAGCTGGTGCCCCGTCCTCCACCCCCCAACCCCCCCAGGCTGTCTGATGGAGCGCCACATTGGGGGCGCCAGACATATGGAGACCTGCGCAAGTTTCAAGTTGCTCTAGAGACAAAAGGGCTTTTCCCCCTTGCAAAATGCACTGGCCACGGCCCCCCCGAGAAGAGAGGGGGCATGAAAAGAAGCGGGTGTGGGGGGGAGACAGTGTGGAGCCTGAGTGGGTGGCGAGCCGCACAGTGTTTGTCGTTCTGAAAGCATGCCATGAAAAGAAAGGAGTGTGTGACTTAGGTTTATATTACATTGTGGGGACCAAATATTCCCCACAAAGTACTGAAAACCTGTTATTTTGACTTTGTGGGGACTATTTTTCAGGTCCCCACAAAGATCTGTTAATGCAATCAAAAGACTAAAAATGCCAAATGTGGTGTTTTTCGTTTGGCTACTTGCGGTTAAGGTTAGGGCTGGGTAGGGGTTAAGGTTGTCATGTTGGGATTAGAGTTTTCCCCATAGAAAAGAATGGAGAGTCCCCACAAAGATATAATTACAAACTGTGTGTGTGTGTGTGTGTGTGTGTGTGGTACCCTAAGCAGCCTGGTTTGGCTAATGTCGGTGAGCCCTTACATGTCCCCATCTCACATCAGCTCCTTCCCCATCCATCCGGTGTGCCACCAAGACCCCCCTACCGAGTGAAGGCCCATCTAATTACCAATCAAAGCCATCTGCTTGGCAGCTCAGTCAGCGTTCGCCCACTAGGGCACAACCATGGCCTTTGATTGTTATATGTATCCCCCCCCCCCCCCCCCACAAATGTCAAGGGACCCATGTGCTGAAGAGGACCCCAAGCAGAAGGGTGAACACATAGGGGAAGATCGGTGTCTGCTGGACCGGCTGGGTCGGACTCTGCTGGACCGGCTGGGTCCGACACTGCTGGACGGGCTGGGTCCGACTCTGCTGGACGGGCTGGGTCCGACTCTGCTGGACCGGCTGCGTCCGACTCTGCTGGACCGACTGGGTCCGACTCTGTCGTCTAATGGAAAGGATTATAACGGAGGTCTGGTAAACACCCTTCCAGTGAGAATCCTGTTGACTTGGGTGGCAAGGCCCCACCCACAGAGCTAAGTCATGTCCTTGTTTGCGGATGAGGGACTGGTATGGTGCACTAGGATGTATGGTGTTCGGATTCGTTTGTAGACGTTGTTTTTTATGGTTACAAAGCTGTGTATGAGCACAGGATAGAAGAGCAGTTTTGTTCTAATCTGAAGGTAGCCCACCATTGTACAGTCTGCAAATGTGAGCTTCTTACTTTTCTCAGGTAAACTTATTCAAGGTTTTATTTGTTTATACATGATGTGAGGCATGACAGAAGCTACTGTAGAAGGACTATAGGTCATTTTGATATCAGACCAAAGCTTATTCATACATTCTGGCACCTGTGTCTCACAGCCAAAGAGAGATGCGGCTGTTTTGGCAAAACGTCCTCTGTAAGGTTGCACTGTGCCGGCAAGTTCCTCCTGATTTGTATACTTGACATGATCCTTTGCGTTCTTCATACAGTTTATGTATCCTTATGCTGTAAACAATGGGCATGCATGTCCGTGAATGGAATGGAAATGGAATTGTATGATTTACAAATAGTGACAAATAGTTTCCTATTTATAACATTGAATATACCGCCCAAGCTGATATTTAATGCAAAGCTCTTTGCCTCTCTGTGTTTTGTGCCCGATTATTATTATTATTATTATTATTCTGTGTATACATTTTTCATCGGAGGGCACATCTCTGGTTGTCAGGAGAGCTAGGTTGCTGTTCCCCCAAGCAGTGATTGGAGATCAGGTTATGTATTTGTCAGTTTGGCTATTTGCTACACTACTTAATATTTTACTGGGAGAGCAAAGTAGTTCTTGGTTTAAAATTCAGTCTGCACTACAGAGGTGGTAGTGGCTGATTTGATGAGGTTACTTGCTGCCAACCACTATTGACAGAAAGCTTCAGTGAATCGACAGATAGCTGTGCCTCTAATGGAAGTTATAAAAGACTGCAAGACTTTGCAAACTAGGAATTGATACCAGATTCCGGAGATTGAGTTATATGGAATTCAACTGACAGCATTCAAGTCTTTGTGGTGGGTCTTCTTACTGAATAACAAACCTATTTCATGGTGTTAAGGTCTGTGTTACGGGAAATGGTAACTGCACTACACCACTGTATGATACTGTGATCACAGTTATGAATATAAACAGTCCATTTCTTGAAGAATGGCTTGAATGTTGTGGTTTAAGCAGTTTCATCCAGAAAAAATTCCTCTTGAGGTTTGGATTGTTGGGAAATTAATGGTCCGGAAATCTGTCTGGAAGCCAGTGTACAAAAATCCCTCAAGTATGACTACCATTCTCCTCTTAGAGTGCGCCTGGCCAGCTCGGTTTCATACATGGTGAAAATATACTTCAGTGACCTGGTGCACATACTTGTCTGGGGTATTTTTGCCTAAAAGCACCCTTGTGTTGTCATCAGTTGTAGATGGTAAGGATCTCATAGGATCTCATAGCCCCCTGAAATTTGAGAGGACAATGCAAAGCGGGAAGCTCCTTTGTGGTTTGTCACTCCTCAGGTCCACCTAGTCCCTATTTTCTTACATTCTTTGGCTCAGCATATTTATGTTATTGTGTGAGGAACCTGCTCCATCCCAGTCAGGAACCTTCTCCATCCCAGTCAGGAACCTGCTCCATCCCAGTCAGATTCACTTATGGGAAGGTTACTCAGTTCAGTTGCACTAAATTGAATGAAACCAAAATCTTAGCATTGAACATAGTGACTTTCAGAGTCCCTGTAAATTTGAACTGACAGAGATAATGTTCCCAGTTATGTTAAGGATAATTGATATTTCCCGAAGAAACATTGAATCTTAATTCCTGTATATTCAGATTCTCAAACTAATTCTTTAAAGTAAAAATGTCTAATTAGATAAGATGTATTTAGGATATGTTTTTGTAATAATAATGAGAAAAAAATTCTTACTTTGTAATAACGCTTGAGTTTTGTTCCAGTTGCAGTTGTTTGATTGTCCAGTTATCATCTTCCAAGCTCTTATTCTGGTCAGAATTGCAAATTTGTTTGGTTTAATGGTTCTTAACTGGAACAGTTAAACTCGGTACAGATGGATTACGGTGATCACAGACCAAAGTCAGTAGTCTTCTGTAAGTAGTTTTATTTGACTTGACTTTACTGTTATATCCCAGTTAATCAAGTGTAAATCACTGGTAGTTTGCATCTAATTTACATCATAACTCATTAAGTCACCTTCTCTTTAAACTAGAGATGCACCGATACCGATATTCGGATCGGTATCGGCGCCGATCCAGACCTACTGTATTTGACGGATCGGGAATCGGCCATGCGTGACCGATCCACGTCCTATACTTACTTATTTAGTTTTTGGCAATCAATCGCACGACAGCTCTTTCCCATTTTACATGTGTGTTTTTGCGGAATTCAAATCGAACGCTATCACTGCCCCTAAGTCTTTTTTGCTACTCAGTGGGTGTGAGTTAGAGCTTAGATCGGGCCCAAAAAATTAAACCCGACCCTACCCGAGCCCGTGCACCTTGTGTCCGAGCCCGACCCGGTCCGACACATTAACTGTAATTATGAGCCCGAGCCCGATTTAAACCCGACTATTTTTTAATACGTGAGCCGTTGTAACAGACGTTCTCAACTACAATTCTAAGTTGTTTGAACTACAGAAATTAGTTTGGATTTATCTTAATGAAAAATGCAACAAGGACGAAGCATGTAAACTGCATTGTTTGTTTATTCAGAATGGATTTTTGAGACACGTTTAGAAGAAAAGCACGTTTTCACTTATCCAGTTCGCTTGCTGCTGGAACCAGTTTGTGTGCTCGGCATCGAACTTTAAGTAAAGGGTTAAGAAAAAGGTTAAATCCTTCCGTAAGCAGCCAACGAGGTATGTGTTAATTAAGTTTTAGTTAAGTTTGTTGTATTTAGCCATGTAAATGTAAATGCTAACTGAGGTTCGTGTTAACTGTATATGAATTCTCTAAGCTGTCTTTATTGTTATTTATGTTTATATTTCATTTGAATTTCAATGTTTGTTAGCTAATATTGTAAGTAAATGTGCTTGATTTTGTGTTTCCGTATCTGTATTTAGTTCTCACGTCTGCCATGATGGTGATAATAACGAAGCCACTGTCTTTCGAATAAACCGTCGGCTCAGTTAAATGCAAAGGACTCTTGTGCTCGTGTCTTACGGGAGGGAGCTACATTTATAATTATGGCATAGCTCTCCACCCAATTAGGCTAATTAAGTAATGATTTAAAAAAAAAAAAAACACACACAAATGCTTGATCATGGCCCCGCCCAGCCCGGCCCGGCCCAGCCCGGCCCGGCCCGAAGATAGTGGCAGGCCGGGTCGGGTCCGGTCTGGCCTCGGGCTCGGGCAGAGAATCTAAACTCTAGTGTGAGTACAGTGACTTCCGCCTGCTGTGAGGTCATGCGCATACCCTTCGCAGTACGAGGAGCGTAAGATAAGACGTGACGATCTGGGAGTATTTTAGGCTTTTACCAGAAATCGGAAGCACAGCGTTTTGCAATCTATGTAAAATAAGGTTTTGAGGTGGGAATAGCGTTTAATGGAAAATCCCATTTAACAAAGCGCACGCAACTGCGAGACAAAACAAAGCAATGGATGATTTGGGAGTCGCTAACTTAATTGGACTGTTTTGCGAACTCGTTGCTTGAGATACAAGAGGGGCTGCCATCGCAACAAAAGTGTAACTGCGCTGATGCCAATGGGAGAAAAACTGTTAAAATTTTAAGCATTCGCCACTTGTGTATATTTGCTTTGAAGATATTCATATTGAACTGCAAATGCCTCAAAAACGCTTAAAACAAATGAGGTGGAACAGTACGTTATGTATGTTTGTAGTAGCCTAATTAAATATTTTTTGTCATACATTTTTTCCATCTGTATTTACTAGCTTAAAAAAAATAATATGTAAAGTATAACAAAGTAAAAAGAGCTCTTGTATCGGAATCTGTATCGGTATCGGCAGTTGTGTATCGGAATCGGATCGGAACTGAAAAAACGTGGATCGCCCATCTCTACTTTAAACATGCTATTATTAGAGTGTCAGTGTAAGTCCCCAGTGGAGATGGTGGACAGACACTGGCGTGGGTGTTTGGGATGAAGATTTGGAATGAGGGGTATGTGGGGAGCAGCTGGTAGAGCGGCACACAAACAGAAAGCAGCTGCGTAACACCCTGTGTATTTGGGAATAGATACGGAAACAGAATATCTGGGCATGTGGTCTGGGGCAAGACAGGGAGCAGAGGCCTGTTCTGTGAGACAGGTAACTGGTATGGAAGGTGGGCAGAGGCCTGTTCTGTGAGACAGGTGACTGGGATGGAAGGTGGGCAGAGGCCTGTTCTGTGAGACAGGTGACTGGGATGGAAGGTGGGCAGAGGCCTGTTCTGTGAGACAGGTGACTGGGATGGAAGGTGGGCAGAGGCCTGTTCTGTGAGACAGGTGACTGGGATGGAAGGTGGGCAGAGGCCTGTTCTGTGAGACAGGTGACTGGGATGGAAGGTGGGCAGAGGCCTGTTCTGTGAGACAGGTGACTGGGATGGAAGGTGGGCAGAGGCCTGTTCTGTGAGACAGGTGACTGGGATGGAACATGGGCAGAGGCCTGTTCTGTGAGACAGGTGACTGGGATGGAAGGTGGGCAGAGGCCTGTTCTGTGAGACAGGTGACTGGGATGGAAGGTGGGCAGAGGCCTGTTCTGTGAGACAGGTGACTGGGATGGAAGATGGGCAGAGGCCTGTTCTGTGAGACAGGTGACTGGGATGGAAGGTGGGCTGAGGCCTGTTCTGTGAGACAGGTGACTGGGATGGAAGGTGGGCAGAGGCCTGTTCTGTGAGACAGGTGACTGGGATGGAACATGGGCAGAGGCCTGTTCTGTGAGACAGGTGACTGGGATGGAAGGTGGGCTGAGGCCTGTTCTGTGAGACAGGTGACTGGGATGGAAGGTAGGCAGAGGCCTGTTCTGTGAGACAGGTGACTGGGATGGAAGATGGGCAGAGGCCTGTTCTGTTAGACAGGTGACTGGGATGGAAGGTGGGCTGAGGCCTGTTCTGTGAGACAGGTGACTGGGATGGAAGGTGGGCAGAGGCCTGTTCTGTGAGACAGGTGACTGGGATGGAAGGTGGGCAGAGGCCTGTTCTGTGAGACAGGTGACTGGGATGGAAGGTGGGCAGAGGCCTGTTCTGTGAGACAGGTGACTGGGATGGAAGGTGGGCTGAAGCCTGTTCTGTGAGACAGTTGACTGGGATGAAAGGTGGGCTGAGGCCTGTTCTGGACTGGCATCATGTCTTGGAAGTACCCCAGCCCTGTGCCCTGCGATGTACTGGCATCCCATCCAAGGTGTCTCCTAGCCTTGTGCCCTGAAAGAGACTGGCATACTATCTAGGGCGTGCGCCAAGTCTCTGCCCTGTCAGCAACTGGCATGCGGTCCAGGACATATGCCAGCCTTGTGCCCAATGATGAACTGGCAACCCATCCAGGGTGTCTCCCAGCCTTTAGCCCTGTGCTGCCTAGAATAGCCCTGTGGTTGTGTGAACCAGGATAAGCTGATCAGATCAATGATAAATACATTTACTTAGGGATATATGCCTAAATAGCTACAGTATAAATGATCGCTAAACTTTAGCCTGCTAATAAGTAACAGCAACCCGAAATCCTGTGTCCATACATTGCTGATTCTTCTGTTGAATAAACTCCACTTATGTTTCAAAGTGCCTCTCACAATGGCACAAGCATTACCAAATATCAGAACCTGTCCACAAAACCTGAAGAGTAGAAAACAGAATACATTATATTTGACAATATCCCAAAGATCTTCTGAGGGGGCGCTGACTTAGCCAGCCAATTTCGCTTTGTCTCAGACAGGGCGCGTCGGCGGTGAAGCTGGCCTAGGGCGGCATCTTCTGAGGGGGCACTGAGTTAGCCAGCCGATTTCGCTTTGCCTTGGATGGGGGAGGGGGGCGCGTGCCTAGGGCCCAGTGTGCCCTGTTTGCCCAAAGCCATATGAACTAGTTCCAGATACTTTTACGGTTATTGATGTATGAGTTAAGCCTTTTTGGTCTTGATATAGTGTATTAAATTCAATGTATTAGCTGCCATGAAACCATGATGGATCTGTAATTGGATGCAGCTAAAATGCTGGAACACCTTTGACAAGCAGGCAGACGTTGCATGGAAAATGGATTTGTTTAGGAGGGTCTGATGACTTCTGAAAACTCTGCTGACACATTTTCACTCTGGTCCATGAAGAAATTGCCATGATAGGACTTGTCAGGCCAGTTCCTCAGACTGTGTGTATTAATAGAAGACCCTAATTAGTAATTACCCAATCCTCACATCATTCAGTGGTCTTGCCTTTAGGTGCCTTGCAGATTGGTTATGGATATATCTTGCCTGTCTGCTTATTCAGTACTGGTTTGTAGTGGGTCTGCAGCATTTCTCAGGGAAACATAATTCCTGGAACACCCTGGATGGGATGGCAGTCCATCAGAGGGCACTAGAACCAGCGTATCTGGGAGAAATCTGGGGGCGGTGCCTGGTTCTCCTGTTTAGAACTCTGTGCCTGTGGTCAAACAGTTGCTGGCTCAAATCTGTGGTTGGCAGAATGATGCCACTGTTGGCCCTTTGAGGGAGGCCCATAACCCCATCTGGTCCAGGGACTGGCCAACACGGCTTTCGGAACTGTGCATTGCCTTGGATAAGATTGTGTGCTACATAACTGAATAAATGTAAATGTATATCCACAGGAACACATGCCAACTGCACATGCAGAGAACCGGGGGGGCACTGAACCCCACTGAGCTTCGATATTAACCAGCAACAATAATAGTAGTATTAAAATACGAAGCAGTTATTATTAGGTGAAGTATATAGTGGGTTGTTGAATTCCCCCGGTGGATTGATGGCAGGTGGGATAAGAACCTTAAATGTGTGAAAACCCATAATGTGGGAATTGAGGCCGGGATGGTTCCCCTTCATGACCTCCACATAAGAGCGGTTAATGAGAGTCTGAGGCAGAACCAACAGGAGGCAGCTCGCTGCGGGAGTGGCTGGCTCAGCATCCCTCAAAGCTTCGCTTCTTCCTGCTTCGCCATTGGTGGCGAGATCAAGGCTCCAGCCTCTGCATTGCTGTCACCCTGCGGGGTCTGCTGCCATTTACACATTTATTAATCAAGTGTCTCCTTTAAACATTGTCTGAAAAAGTCAAATAAAAAAAATAACAATGTATTTGACTCCCTGACTTGAGCCTTACATATCTCCTTAAAAGTAGTTCTATGAAGGTCTTAATTTCCTATAGTTGTTCTATTCCTGGTCCAAATTTCCAGCCTCCTACTTAGAAAAGTACTGTAGAACAGCTGAACAGAATGCATTTGTAATGCAACGCAAGCAAATGCTATTTCTGCTAGCATTGCACATGACAGCAATTATTACAGAAGTTCTAGCAGAAATTAGCATACAGTTTAAAAAAATAAATAAAGAATGATCATTGCACATAGCAAATCATGATGTACACCAGTAAATAAACAGTAAATAAGTCCCTCTTCAGTTTTACATCGCTGTCACTCTCCAAATCCAGCAACGCCTTTATCAAGCCGACTCTTCTGCGGTAAAGAAACTAAATGAGCTGGAACCACGCTGTAACTAGTCTCTCTTCACAGTACGGGAATGTGTCAGTTCCTGTATGCCAGTGGAAAAGCGCCATATGTGTGTTTTAACAACAAAACAAATGCATAATATACACTCACCTAAAGGATTATTAGGAACACCTGTTCAATTTCTCATTAATGCAATTATCTAACCAACCAATCACATGGCAGTTGCTTCAATGCATTTAGGGGTGTGGTCCTGGTCAAGACAATCTCCTGAACTCCAAACTGAATGTCAGAATGGGAAAGAAAGGTGATTTAAGCAATTTTGAGCGTGGCATGGTTGTTGGTGCCAGACGGGCCGGTCTGAGTATTTCACAATCTGCTCAGTTACTGGGATTTTCACGCACAACCATTTCTAGGGTTTACAAAGAATGGTGTGCAAAGGGAAAAACATCCAGTATGCGGCAGTCCTGTGGGCGAAAATGCCTTGTTGATGCTAGAGGTCAGAGGAGAATGGGCCGACTGATTCAAGCTGATAGAAGAGCAACTTTGACTGAAATAACCACTCGTTACAACCGAGGTATGCAGCAAAGCATTTGTGAAGTCACAACACGCACAACCTTGAGGCGGATGGGTTACAACAGCAGAAGACCCCACTGGGTACCACTCATCTCCACTACAAATAGGAAAAAGAGGCTACAATTTGCACGAGCTCACCAAAATTGGACAGTTGAAGACTGGAAAAATGTTGCCTGGTCTGATGAGTCTCGATTTCTGTTGAGACATTCAAATGGTAGAGTCAGAATTTGCCGTAAACAGAATGAGAACATGGATCCATCATGCCTTGTTACCACTGTGCAGGCTGGTGGTGGTGGTGTAATGGTGTGGGGGGTGTTTTCTTGGCACACTTTAGGCCCCTTAGTGCCAATTGGACATTGTTTAAATGCCACGGCCTACCTGAGCATTGTTTCTGACCATGTCCATCCCTTTATGACCACCATGTACCCATCCTCTGATGGCTACTTCCAGCAGGATAATGCACCATGTCACAAAGCTCGAATCATTTCAAATTGGTTTCTTGAACATGACAATGAGTTCACTGTACTAAAATGGTCCCCACAGTCACCAGATCTCAACCCAATAGAGCATCTTTGGGATGTGGTGGAACGGGAGCTTCGTGCCCTGGATGTGCATCCCACAAATCTCCATCAACTGCAAGATGCTATCCTATCAATATGGGCCAACATTTCTAAAGAATGCTTTCAGCACCTTGTTGAATCAATGCCACGTAGAATTAAGGCAGTTCTGAAGGCGAAAGGGGGTCAAACACCGTATTAGTATGGTGTTCCTAATAAGCCTTTAGGTGAGTGTAAATGCTTATCTAATTAAATGGACTTGACTGTGCTCTAAGACTGCACTGCTTAGTATTGCAGAAGTTATACAGAATCCAAGTATGTCATCCCTTACGTCTATGCACAAAAATCTTCTAACATTTTTGTCAAGGTCTATGTCAGTTTGCCCTGCCATGTTCCTATTTGGCAAGCAGAGGTCACCGCGGGCCATTCTGTTTCCTTCCTTTTGTCTCCCAATGACTCACACCTGTCCCTCTTCTGATCCTCGTTACCCCTGTATATAGCTACCTGCTTGTGCCATGTCCCCAGGCTCAGTCATTGTTGTTGTCAGTCCTTCTGTAGGTTTAGTGTTGATGCTGCTCTGCTTCCCCATCGGCGTTAGTGCTCCCTCTGCCCAGTAACTCTGGCCCTTGTCCCTGTAGAAGGTTTACCCTAGACTCTAGAGCCTCTTAATTGTTCCTCTCAGCACCTGTTTTTGACTCCACATGGTCCTTTGTTTTTGTTTGTGTATTGTTAGCCTCATAATAAAAACCAAAGACTGCATCTGCAGTGTTGTTCCTTCCTGCCCCACAAGGTTTTGTTTCAACCGACCAGTTGAGTATATCGAGTCACAGTCACAGGGTACTCAGCTGGTTGATTGAAACAAAACCTTGGTCTGGATTTGTACTTTCTGGACCTGAACTTTCCACGACTGTCTGTAATAAGTTATTTTTGTCAGCAACTTCCCCAACATTGCTTGTGATCTAGCAGTGAGTATAATCTAATCAGGGTGGGCTGATTTCCACCTTGACTTTCATCAGTGTCAGTTGCGCATGTTATGCATTAGGTGAATTGGGAAAGACATTTTGTCATGTAATTGCTTTTGTATTTTCCCTGTAGTGGCATTCATTAGACAATCCAGTGTCTCCTCACTCAAAGGTCTGCCTTCCGACTGTGTGAAGTGTCGTCCTGCACAATGCAGCTGGCAGAAAACTTTGTTATTCTGTATAACCACAAAAGAAATAAACAAGCATGACTTTTGCAGCAAAAAAAGATGTTTTTATGTTTTATAAGAGAGATGTATAAATGCTGGACTTATATTTGTCTGTAAGCAGAATGAGATATTGTTGGAGAGGAAATGACCACATGGACATAAACAAAGGCAGCCTTTTGGAGAAAATGGTATTTCTACTGGCTTTTTTAAACATATCTTTATTGCACACACTTATTATATAGGTGACATAATCTAAAAATAACACTGAAATATGCTAGGTATTCATGTTAAGCAAAGATCTGATTTGTATCCATCATCAGTAGCCCCCCGCACTCTGCAATACAGCTTTGACTGGTGCGCCAGTTTGCATCAAAGGCCGCTGTGACCTTCTGAACTTGCAATGTCCCCAGCAGACAACAATCTTTAATCACAGTTGACCTCTCCTTTGTGAAATAAACAGGGTACTGTTTTAGCATTTTATTTTTTTCCCCAGATTTTTCCTGTGCATGATTTAATTTGTATGATTGATTGGGTGGTCATGGGTGGCCCTGAATTCCATCTGTGGGCTGTGCTTATTTTCAGGGGGGTGACAAAAGTAAATCGGGGGAAGCTGTCCAAAGAGGAGAAAGAAACACTAACTAGATGCCCAGAACTAAAAACAACATGGCATCCTCTTAAATTACACAATAATTTTGGCTACGGTTTGTTTGTATTCATGCAATTTTGGGAACTACTGAAATTATAATTGCGTCACAGATGAGCATCTGGGAAATCTGTGTTCTGCTGTTCAGAACCACTCAGAGCCAATGAAAATGGGAGGGGCGAGGCATCTGTGGGGCTGATCCAACCAGAACCCCCATTGTGCTGGAGGTCACTGTAGCAGAAGTTATCAAAACGATTACTTAATATGGATATTCACATATTAGATAAGCATGATATTTTTCCATCATTTCCTATACAAAAACTCCAGATGCGTCAGCTCTGTTTGCAGTGTGAACATGGACATAGAATTTGACTTTCACAATAAAGGATTCAAGATAAAGTTAGAGTAAGCTAATGTGTGTCTGTTTGCCCTGAGTATGGTTTTAGTGAATTTGCATGTCATTGTTGATGGTTTCCTAGCAGCCACATACCTGAAAGGTCACATTTTGGTTCATTAAGGAGTGCTTGATTAGGATTATCTTACTGTATATTTGCTTGCCTTCACAACATCTGTTTTTTTTTGGTGTATCTAAAAATTTTGTGATGGTAGAATAGAAAAAAAACACACATCTGGGGGGAAAAGACATGAGTTTGTTTTCAGTTGCCAGCTGGCAAAACAAGCTGTCTGTCTAATACTGATGAGTAGAAGCTGTCTTTGAAAAACCACATGAACTTACTTAAGGGGTGAAAGGTCATCAAAATGCCCAGACTCTAATGTAAGTGATTTTCAGATTTACAAATCCGTGCTCCGTGGCTGCACCACTGCTTTCATCAGTGAAACAAATCCAAGCAGAACTAGTAAAACAAGGAGTAAAATTTGTCATGCAAGTTTTAGAAGTAAATAGAGGTACGACTTCCCAAAACTTTGCAATGTACTCTTCTGGAAATGTAATAATTTATGTTATATTAAAACGTGCTTTACTGTAATTAGAAAACAATGTAAATCACCAAAAGTATGACATGCGAATTAACAACAATAATAACTAAACTTTTTTGGTCCTTGTGGGGAAATTTTCCTTTCACCTCCCCAGACTCATCATGGACTCTGTCTTGACACCTTGGGTTTAGCAAGCATGCCCACTCTTTTCTGTTCTCAGTGATGTCAGTATGTCCAGGGGGGGTTGGGCAGCCAGTTGACCTTGGACCCCCAGAGATTTTTTTTCTCCCGACTTAGGAGTTTTTGGTTCCTCTCCTCCGCTGTCATCTGGCTTTATTTAATTTCTTTCCTTCCATTTGCCCATTTTGTACCATTCTCTCTAATGATGTTTAATGTATCACAGCACACCCATGTAAAGTGCCTTGGGATGACTGTCATTAAAGGTACTATATAAAAATAAATTTAATACTTGCTCTCTGTAGGTAACAGCAGGCTGGCCATGAAGGGCAGCCCCACACAGCAGCACCCAGGGAGCTGGGGGTTAAGGGCTTTGCTGAAGAACCCACTTGGTGAGGCCATGCTCATACTGGCAGCCTTCTGATCACAAGCACGGATGCTTAACCCACTGAGCCACACTGCCCACATGTACATAGCCCACTGAGCCACACTGCCCACATGTACATAGCCCACTGAGCCACACTGCCCAGATGTACATAGCCCACTGAGCCACATTGCCCATACGTACATAGCCCACTGAGCCACATTGCCCATACGTACATAGCCCACTGAGCCACATTGCCCACACGTACATAGCCAACTGAGCCACACTGCCCAGACGTACATAGCCCACTGAGCCACATTGCCCATACGTACATAGGCCACTGAGCCACACTGCCCAGATGTACATAGCCCACTGAGCCACACTGCCCAGACGTACATAGCCCACTGAGCCACATTGCCCATACGTACATAGCCCACTGAGCCACATTGCCCATACATACATTGCCCACTGAGCCACATTGCCCACACGTACATAGCCAACTTGTACAGGATGGATTAACAGCTAGATGACTCTGCTGATTCTTCTGAAACTTTGTCTATCCATCACCCCTTAACTTTGCATATGGCATCTGAGACCACAGGCCCAAAGAAGGTCATGATGATGATGAAGGAAGAGTCTGCATGTTTACAGAAGGCCAAACCCAGACGGCTCATTTTCTTTTGGTGCAGAATCACTGATGAGTGTATTTCGAGAAACAGTGACATGATTTCCCTGACCTCCTCACAAATATTTTAAAATCCAATATATAGTGGAACCCAGATGTATTTATAACTAGGAACTGAAAAATAATTGCCCTGAAAAGAAAGTAGACCTTCCATCTATCTTCTAAACCCTTATCCTGTCCAGGGTCACGGGGGGTCCTGGAGCCTATCCCAGACATCATTGGGCCCAAGGCTGGGGTACACGCTGGACATTGTGCGAATCTGTCACAGGATGGACTGGGAGGGATTTAGAGATACCAGTTAACCAAACAACATCTCTTTGGACTCTGGAAAGTCTGCACAGAGAAGATGCTAATCGCCCACTGGCACAGTGCAGGGACAGGATTTACCTCCCGACCCAGAAGTGCACAGACACAGTGCTACCCTCTGCTCCACCATACTAACTGCATAAAATATACCGTCTCACTGTGTTATGTTACTTATGTTCGTTCATAATTATGTCTACATTTGTTCTGCTGACAATCCCAGAGCTGCTAAACAGTATGTCGTTGTTTTTAAAAACAATAACAATAAAGACTTTCTCTATTCTATTCTAAATAGTCCAGCATTATTTATATAGCATAAAGTCAGTTAGTAAGGTGTCAGCATTGACAAAAAAATCTGATGCAAACCTTGTTATATATATTAAATCATTATATATAACATATGCCTACTTTTCCTCACTTATACTGGTATTTTAAAGAATCCATGTCTTATTTCTGTCCCGGGTCATTTAATCTCGAAAGCCCAGAGGTAGCGTAAGAAACAGCCGGCGCTACGGCTACCAGGACCGCCCACCTTGCGGCGCAGGGCCCGCCCCCGGCCTCTGATTGGTCGGCATGGTTTAGCGCAGCCCTCGGCGCCTGGTTACAGATCCCATTTGGAAACGCGGAGCTGGGGCAGGTATCTGCGTCCTTGCTGCCTGTTCCCACTGGTTTATCGGGATCGCCAAACTCCACCACCAGAAGCAACAGTGTACTCAGGACCCGGACGATCAAGAATCTATTCAGCACTAACAAATAAAGTCGCAGCTTATTAATGAAAGTCATATTTTCTCTAGCTGAATTATTTTATTTTCCGCTCTGCTTACGGATAATGGGATTTTAACCATGCGGCAGGTAAGGAAAGAAGTACTGTACTATCTATTTTTACTTAAAGTGGGATGTAAGGTGTTCACCTACATGTTCTTTCAGATAATTTTTATGTAACTTTATTAGACTGGTTGTAGTGTATATTTCTACATGTAGTCCGAATCGCAGAGGAAGTAATTCACGATTTTTATTATTATTTTTTGCACAACTTTGATTATTTCTTTTCGCCCTTTTTTCATTTGAAGACTGGTCGTTTTTAATTGAGATCCGAGAGGCCGAAGTCCTGCCTTTCAATTAGCCCGGTCGCCTTTTACGGCCGGAGCACCTTCATCTGACAGATCGTATGTCTGACCTTTATAGGGAAAGCGGCGCTTGAATGTAAAGATGGGGTCCCTATTTTTGGATAGATTGGTCTTTGAGAGTTTATACGAATTTTTGTATGGCGACAGGAAGGGAAAACTGGCTCCACAAATAAATTCGTTTTTGATTTTCGGACTAATCTCCAGTCTACAGGGTAGAAATGAGCTCGAGTTCCGTGTTTGTTCAGGATATGATCAGTGGGTAAGCAAATGATACGGGATGTCTGCTACTGGAAGACCTTTATTTTTTATACAAATAGAAGTCGTGTATCAAATAGTAGAAGCAGCACGGCGGAGAGTGGAGTCGTAGCCTCTGGGATGGTGAATTCGGAAGAAACTTTTTAGTAATTCATACTTTACTTAATTAAGATACGCGTACTGTCCCCATGAAATCCCTAAAGTAACATTGGAGGAAGGCATGGTTTTCTGAGATATTATAATAAAACTGTTTTCATCGCAGAGTAAGAAAAAACACCTTTGCCAAATCAATTCACTATATTTATAAATAATGAAACAGTTTGTTGCTCAGAAATGCCTCTTCACGTGTAACAAATATTTACATGTATATGGGCCTATTTATGTCAGCGGTTATTCAAGTTAAACGAGTTTGAGTGGTTTTCCCATTTAAACTGGTAATATCCTTGAAACATAACGGGGGACGGTACTTGAGCCGCTTTCGTACAGTCCGCCTCTAGAGGCTGCTCTTGAAATACGTTTCAAACGTCCGGTATGTGATCATTCTTCCTTCAAACAGCACAGATTCCCACAGTTCAAAATAAATATAACAGTAAGCGTGGTTTGTTATTTCAGGCATAGTTTTCGGTTTACTAAAGAAATCCTCGTGCCCGCAGTAATTCTGTATTTGCCATCCTTAGTATCTGTGCTCAAAGCTTTTGAGCGCTTTTGTAGCAGTAGGGGCTGACGGGCCACTGTTTGCAAACATGTTACTGGTGTTTGTGTCAGATGGAGAAGGAAATGTTCTTTCTTTCTTTCTTTCTTTCTGAGGGTTGCCACCTGCTCAGCTGAGCCAGGAAAGCGGTAAAGATCTGATTACTGACCGGGGGACCAGTACCCTTTTAAAAAAATGTCTTTGTTTCAATGGCTGTTTCCTTTTGAAATCAAAAGCACAGATGAAGACACAACAAAATTCAGGCACTTATTGGTGGGGGATGAATCACCTTATTTGAATGCAAGTGAGCATATCGTGTTACATTCAGTTTTTTTTCTTTTGTCACACATAAAACAGATTTTTTTTTAGTCTTCTGTCCTTTTCAATGACCAGTTTTAGTTCTGAATCCTTTTAGTAACAAAAACAAAAAGTGAATTGCAGCAGATGAGAGTCTTGCGTTTTGCACAGCGAATGAAGGGATGACGCTGAAACTGCGTCTGCTCTCTCGCTTCCTTTTCATCTGCTCTCTCGCTTCCCTTTCCTCCACGTGTGCCCTTCGTCTTACAAGTAGCCGATGGCTGCAGTTACATGCCTTTGAGATCAGGTAACTAATTCCAGTGTTCATGGACAAAAGAGATGCCGTTAAACATTGAGCACATCACAAACTCTGTACTTAAAAAAAACAAAAAAAAAAACAAGATTTCTCAAACTCTGATTTTCCAGTCTCTCCCTGAACACTTTTGGTGATGGTTCGGGTGGTGCCAGGATGGAGCTGGTTTTCATCCTGCATTATTTACCTTCTGAACAGAAGTAACATAAAAATGAGCAAATATCACAATATCTGCTCATGCATATTCAGAGTGTGCTGCCTTCAGCAGAACCTCTTTGGGTCCAACAAAGCGGGAACAGTTCTTTCAGTGAAGCAGTCAGGCGGTCCGCTATCCTGTTACACCTGATAAACTATCTTTGGACAGCACTTTAAAGCAGGACCATCTGGCTTTCGTGCTGAGCATTCCAAAGCCTCCAGGTAGCCCCCCTACCGCATGCCCTGGAATGCGCTGCTTTCAACTGAGACACTTTACTGACACAATCCGGCCCACGGATTCCCTGCCATGCAGCATCCTTGACCTTGCCTACCCGTCTGCTCGATTGCTACAGTAGGATCAAGCACCATTCATGGCCAGCGATCCACTCAGTTCCCAAATGCCAATGATATCCCATGGCTTACAGCTCACACCCGTGCCAGCCCGCTTTTGACTTTTCCACTGCACCCCCCTCCAAGTGGACATATTCCGTGTCTAGGGGGCCCCAATCAGTTCAGACCCTCCCACCCCCACTAGTGTAGTGAGTGCTTGTGGCCAACAGGGGGCCCCAAAGCTCAGGGCCCCACGCAAATGTGTGCTTTTAATGGTAATAAACGGCACAGGGGCTTGTGTTTCACATGAAACATATGTGGTGCAGGTATGCTAATTATATAGATCATACTAAAGCTGAGGCCATTTGTCTGTAGCCGGTGATGAGTGCTGCTCTGAGAGGGACGACAATGAGAAAGTTTATAAGGAAAGAAGTAGGAAGGCAGGGTAATATTTCATCACAAAATGCAGGTAAAGAGACCTTAAGCTATAATAGCGATGGACAGTAGACTAATGGAAGGAATAAGTGATCAGGGAGCACAACGTGAAGATAAACTCTCAGCGGAATTCAGAAAAGCAATCTGGGAATTTAAACTGCACACTGAGACATTATTGGATAACGATTGTATGTAATCTAGAGAAACTTGAAAAATGGATGTCAGTGTGCGATTGTTTGATTTAGGGAGGGAGGTACATATGTTACCTCAGAAAGCATGCCAGGTAAGCATGGTGTATTGTGCAGTATAATTGCTATTTAATTGATGTTAGCTGGCTTTGATCTAGATAATAAGAACAATGGAACAGTGTGGCAGGTCGCAGAGAACAAAGGGGCAAAAGGGGAAGAGGAACAGGTCAGACAACTAGCTGGTTCTTCTGAATGCTGGTAATCTTCTTGTTGATGGGGCTCAATTATAGTACTGCTTCTTTGTCTAATTTACAGAAGTCAGGGTTTTGAGGTAACTTGTCTGTCATGCCCGTGGACATTTCCTCAGATGTCATGGAAGGATGACATGGGTATTGCAAAAGTGTATGGAATCGATTCCTAGGTGATCAGGAGCAGAAACGCAATGGCTGTTGCAGGCCTGTGCAGACAAACATGATTTTCAGCTGGGAAACAGGAAATGTTATCCTGAAAAGTGATCCTAGCTCTGCGCTCAATAACACAATAAAACCCATAGTGCCTCTCTGGCATTTGCCTTTCTAATAAATCCATGACTCAACCAAGCACTTTACCAAGCAATTGAATTTCTTTTTTTTTGTTGATAGTAAAGCAAGATGTAATGACTTACTTATTTGTTGATTTATTTCTTTTTTGTTTTTTAAATGTTGGACAACAGTGGAATTTGTACATTTTCACCTATGTACTGTTTTTTCTTATTTGTATTTTGGTGTGCTGTTGAAACAAATTTTTAATAGTTAAGGTGAGGATTGGTGTCCATCTACAAGCCTCTGGGGGATCAGTGTGTAGGTGAGTAGATTAGCTGCAGATGAGCTGAAAATCGCATTAGGATGGTGTGCTCACTAAAATTGTGCATGTTGGGCTGAATTGACCATGAAAGGATTCTGATTGGTCACAGGAGCAATAAAACCTGATTACTTATAAATGAGTTAGGCACCTGCCCTACGACAGGGGAAAGAACTAGCATAGCTTCTAATGGAGCAGATATGGATCTCTTTCATCCACAGAGATTCCTATGCACTGTATTGCACCATTGTCAAATGGGAAAATTTTATACATTTAAAAGATGTGGTCCAGGGTGAAAAATGGGCAACACTATTAAGGGGCAATTTTTCTCTCTAAAGAAATACTTTATAAATGCCCCAAGAAAAGCAAGTATGTGGTAAAATCAAAATAAACGTAATAGATAGACAGCTATCTATAACTAATTTATTGACACACAACCACATGCACATAAATATGAGGCATTTTTGTTATTTTGTATAACTGTAGAAGAAATAAACAAGCATGACTTTTGGTACTAAAAAGATATTTTTATGTTTTAAAAGAGAGATGTATGAATTTTGTACTTTGTAACCTGTCACTGGCTGGATTTTTTTGTGTGTATGCAACATAAGGCACCAACAATCACACCAAATCTTTTAGATTAGCCATTGTAATGCAAGGTGAAGGTTATTTAAGGTCACATAAGATGCTCAATATTTAGAAGCATGGCCTTTTGTACTGGTCAGATTTCCTGTCAAAGGTAATGTTTTATGTGGAATCCCAATCTATTATACAAATGTAGTATGAACTTTTTTTACTTCTTCTGAAAAGCCTTTTACCTTTTAATGCTTCACCGCTTCTAGCTAATGACCTGGGAAGTCCAACAGAAACTGACCCTTGAGGGGTTTCATATGAAAAAAACATATTGCGAAATATCATAACATACTATATAAAAATTTTAATCCCCAACACGTTCACTTTTTTTGGAGAAGAAAAAAAAGACGCATTATTCCTATAAAGATTTATTTTGAAAATAATTGTCCTTATATAGCAAAAATTTAATTTTGATTTCTGCACAATACGTTTTATGTTGATAGTATAGCCAGTCATTTATAAAGAAACCTGATTTCATTTAATTTCAGTTTGCACCTAAGAGGAACAGACTTAAAATATTATTAATTCCATTTTGCATGACTTACATTTTTGTTGCATTATTATGTGGTTCTTTTCTCTAAAGTGGAACAGCTGTGTTGAGAGCAGCATGGAAGAACTGAACAGAACTGAATGTATCCTGCATACCCTCAGAGTAAACAGTATTTCTGTGTTATTATGCTAGCCATGTCGACACTTCTGACCTACTTTAGGAATCGCTCTCTGAATGATGGCAGCTTTGCTTATGTCAAGCCTTTCTGCGGGCAGTTTACTGTCCATTTTGTAAAGGTCCGGTTTCATCATCAGTGCCTCAGCATACTGCCATTGCTTTCTTGTGGCAAGCCATGCATCATGAGGCACAGAATTCCTCATTTCCTGAAGGGAACATTTCTCAAGGAAACAGGCACATTTGCTAAAGGAAAGTTTTGTTTCCAAACTTCATTCCTAGTGAAGTAAAAACCAATTTTAAGCTGTGTAAATGATACTTCTCAATGTCATTGTCAGAAATGATAATAAAGGTGGTTACTTATAAATGATATGAACTGAAGTGACTGAAGACTAATGCACAATAGTTATGAAGTAAACATTTTCTTTGCATGAGATCATCACTATATTAGTCTGGCTCTTTTGTAGCCCATAATTTGTATGGGGAATTAGGCATTGATGTAATATGGAAGGGCCAATTGATAAGTAGTTTCAAACTTGCAGGCTGAGTATGAGAGCAGAGGTCTTCTGTGTCTTCAGTGGCCTTGTAGTTTCTGTCGGCTGTGAATGCACAGCGTGGCGCTTCATCTGGGAGCTGAAGCTAGGTCACCGGTAAAAGGATGCTGTGAATTTGTCTGTAGGCCTGCAATGACTTTTTAATGTTCGGTTGGTAGAGGACATGCCATCTTTTCCTAAAATGCTCACTTTAAATTGGTTTGCCATCCCAGACAGATGGCTCTTGTGATTGTTGTGCACAGTCCTGCATAGCTGTACTAATTCCGAGGAACATCGTACCTTAACCTAGTATTTTCAGTTTATGTGTTATATGTAAGTTAAATTCACAGAAGAAATGCAATGCTGAAACTATGTGTTCCTTTTTTCTCTGAGTATTATTGAAAAGTTGAGGGACATTTATGATGAAATTCTTTATCAGCAGTTCAGGTGGTGATTATGTTGCTAAGAAGTGGCCTTGCTCAGTGTGCCCTATATGAATCGCCCTGGGACACCTTCATTGGAGCCCTATAGGAATCACCATGGGACACCTTCATTGGAGCCCTATAGGAATCACCCTGGGACACCTTCATTAGACCAATATAAGAATCGCCCTGGGGCACCTTCATTAGACCAATATAAGAATCACCCTGGGGCACCTTCATTAGACCAATATAAGAATCGCCCTGGGGCACCTTCATTAGAGCAATATAGGAATTACCCCGGAACACCTTCATTAGAGCCCTATAGGAATCGCCCTGGGGCACTTTCACTGGAAGCCTATAGGAATCATCCCAGAACACCTCTTTTTAGAGCCCTATAGCAATTGCCTCGGGGCACCTTCACTTGGTACTATGGCTGCCACGATAATGAAACTTCAGTTGACAATTAATTTTCATGCAAATAATTGGGATTAACGATTAAATTGTCATTTTCTGTTCATTATCAGCCTAAACTTAGCCTTATCATAGTTTAATATTACATATACACCCTATGAAGAATATTGAAACATATAAATAAAAATTGCATTTACCTTTTAAGCTTTTTAAACAAAGATTGTACAGGTCTTATATGACATTAACAATAAATAAGTTAAACGCCTTGAGATACAGTTGGTGGTGTCTTTTCCCGATCTATACCACCCGCCCAAATTTACCCTGCACGCTTTCACCACCGAATCCACTCATGCGACCATTTTACTGCAAGTGCCTGTGCTATGCAGAATTTTTATTAAACGGCGAACACAAAGAATCTAAAATCGGAATATCTGGCTGATACTCTGGGCTGGTGGGAATCGCTCTCAAGCAGCCTGTAACATGAACCAGAAGTAGTGAAATGAAATACTAACAGAATCGGGTTGGGTCATGAAAATGCGAAATGAAGTGGTACAAATTGGATAGCATCGTAAAATTTGCCGTAAAGTGTAATGCTGCGGATGCGCAGACGTGCGAGGTACAAATAGAGCAGGTGGTATTTGTCGGTTTAGAAGCGCAAGGAGATGATGTCATTAAACGAGTTCTAGTCAAACATTATATGGTACAAAACGACTTGGAAAAAGTTACAAATATGCCAGTTCTGTTTCATCCAGCTATTTTTATACTGATGAATAGAGACGATTCTAACGTCTATGCAAAAAATAATCGCGGTCGGTTCAAATAATCGCGATCAGGCGATAATGTAATAATTGTGACAGGCCTACTAGGTACTCTCCAAACCTTGCTGTATGTTTACGTTCTTATGGATACTTTTATTGATCCCTGTAGGGAAATTGTCTTCACGCCTCCGTCAACTTGCTCTTTGTAGAGTAAGCTGTCCGCGAAGGGCAGCCATTATTATCATGAAGGTCTGGAGCCAAAACAGAAACCACAGCACAATCTTAGCGTCAAATACCCACAGTTAATGTTCTTGGTTCATTTTGACATTTTACTGTTTGGACCCTCCTGGTCATTCTGAGCAAGAACAAAGCCAAATGAGGAGAAACCAGACATCCAACAAGAATACAGCACATCCAGGCACCAGTCTGGGGGATTAACTGTAAGCTGGGGATAATGCAATTAGAATTATGCCTGAAGGAGAGTTGGCTAATCTCATAGCAGCACAGCATCCAAATAAAGCCATAAAATGCAGTAATAAACCATACAAGGAAAGAGAATATGAACCACACATTTTAAATAAGCTAAATATATTGTAGTCCTTTGCCTGGCTTGAAAGAAATGACTTTTTGATTCAGCAATTATACCGGTAGCTAAAGAGACTGAGTATTTTAAGATTTCATGTCAGCATGAAATATCGCTCTAGGAACCACGTGAAAAATCTGCTGAAAGAGACAAACAGTATGGCATGTGAACACTTAGTACTCACTTAAGTGACTTTGATGGTATTCTATGAAAAAATGCTGTCCTAGAGAGGAAGAGTTATAAATAGTGGTGTCCAAAACATGCTTATATAAGACCATGGTCAGCTGCATGATGGAACTGTTTAATCCATCATGGAACGTGATATGTAGAGGGTTCAGCTGAAAGCGCTTGTGGTCCTGCTGGTTCTTTGTGTGAAGCCTGGCTGCAGCCTTTTATGATTCAGCTGTCATTTAGAAAAAGAAAAACGACCCATGGCTGTACATTCTAGTACAGCTCCACATTCGTTACATCATTAATCTTCTCTCATATCTGGGCTTTCTTTAAGATGCTGCTTATGTTTTGACCTTCCAGGGAAAGCCTGTGATTCTCAGTTGAGTGCAGTAAAATAGTTCTGGAGAACTGTGAGGAAATGTCCCCGTTTCAATGTGAAAATTCCCTCTGCAGCCCATGATCTCATCTCTCCACCTAATTTTTCACCTTGAGTTGGTTGGTTGCACAAGGTGGCTCCAGCTTGCTCCCTGAGCCTGAACGTTCTGCATCAGCAGCTTAGCAATCAGGTGCTTGCGTGAGAACCACAGCCCAAGGCATGTCCCAGTAGTCCCAGTTCAGGCAGGTGGGTTGCCCTAAAATACCATTGTCTTTTGTCTAAACATTGTATAACACTTGCAGGTCATTCTTGCGCCATTACAGGATGCATATCTCCTTAGACACGGGAACTCATAAAAAGTAAACTTTATTGTTAAAAAGAAAATAAAAATGTCAGACTCTGACAGCAGTTGAGTGAAGAGTATTTGCTTGCTGACAAAATGTCACTAGCTGGGTTTCTTGGGAATTCCTAAACTCTATCGGCACAGTGATAAACACAGATCTCCTCTCTGCTAAACGCATCGCATTCCTGCTGCGGTACACAGTGGAAGCATTCCATTCAGAAGGCCGGACACTTATAAGCCGTAATGTTTACAGAGGCATAAGCTGAATCCTTTTAGTGTGTCTCTTCAGAGCAAGGAGAGAGAGACATTATGACAGATGATGCAAATAGCCAGGAAAATGAACCCCATAAAGTAAAGAGACTGAAGAGCAGGCGGGTGAAAAGCGGACAGGCAGGAGGAGAGCGGACAGGCAGTGCTCCCGAGTATCACGTGGACACATACCCATGTAACATGTGTAATCCTGACGTGCTCTAATGTTGTGTAATGACCTGTCGTATGTCTAGTGTGTAACCTTCCCGTGGAGTGTTATAGTTGTTGCTTGTTGTGTGATTATAAGGGTTAATATGAAGTGCAGCTGCGGTTGAAGCCTTCGCTCCTCGTTCTTTGCCACCGCTAGGATGCCTCGGTGTGCCCTGACCCACACTTTGTTGATGTGCAAAATATGAAGAATGTTCACGAGACCAGGTTCACATACAAATTAATAGATAATTTCAGCCATTTTGACGTTAAGCCCATGTTATACCCTTACTGGTCCGTGATTCCCGTCCGGTTCTTTCACTGTAGTATATTGGCATGGCTTGTTAGATAATTAAAGGAAACTCGGATGTATCTTACTCTGAAGTGTTTTACGATTCAATGCTAGCAGGTGCAGACACATAACTCGTCAGAATGTGTGAAAGAATCATGTTTGTAGTTCCCACAAAAATATTGACAGACATTTATGGGTGAATCGGCTATAATTCCTCTCAAACAGCAGTTACAATGACCAGCAGGAACCTGTATCACTTGTAATTCTGCATTAGCATGTAAACAATAACATTATTTCCTGCTCCTCATATCAGTCTGGGAGGTTAGTTTGTGTTTAAGGGCTTCTGTTTATAAAACTTGCCCTAGGAATGTTTTTTTTTATACATAAGAAATAAATAGTTTTATCTGGCGTTATCAGCTGATACATTTAGAGAAATTCAGACATAAATTCAATGTTCTATTCTGTGAATGTTCCTTGTTATGTTGTTTTATTGTAAACTTCCAGTTGCATAATGGGATAAAAGATAAGTGACAAAAATTTTATCTTGAACAACGTTCTTTTTTTTTGGAGAATGGATGATGGGCCTTAATTATGGACAGTAATTAAATGCCTTAATTACATTTTCATGCTAATTAAATGTTCAGCTTCCCAAAATAAAGCAGGAGATTAGTGTCTGCTTATCACTTCAGAAATCAAAGGGATCTTCAGAACGCCAGTTGATACAGAAACTCTCTGGGAAAGACAGTAGAAATGTCTGCCGTAAATCTTAAAATCATAACACTGCAATCCTGCCGTGAATCTTCATAACACTGCAACACTGCAATCCTGATCTTGTTGTACCTGTTCTTCCAACTAGATAGCAATTAAAGCTTGGGTTTTTGACCATGCATCCATTATTATGAGTTCATTTTCACTTCGTTTATCCTTATTCTCTGAGTTAGCAACTTTTTTCAAGACTGCGGTTGTACCGTGTTTCAGAGGCAGGCTTGGCTTCGTCACTGTGTTTGGCGGTGCCGTTAATGCCAGTATGTCCAAGGAGTCTGACCCGCGGCAGAATGCATGGCTGGTAGAGATACGCTACCCGGCAGGGATCTGCCAGATAGAAGACATTGCTGTGTATGTCGCTTTGGCTTTTCACCCCTGTTTGTTTTGGCAGTACACTTTTGACACGTTAACATGTGCTCATATTACAAAAGATCAAAAATGCAAAATAAAACTGCACAATATCAAAAATTACCTTTGAAAATTAGATACTGAAAATTAACCTGCGTAGAATTAAAATATAAATTTCTGAGGTGGTAATTTTCTAAAGATGTGTTTGCTTATTATTTTATTAAGTTATAATGTGAGTATTATACATGTAACATACAGTATGTATGAGTGTGTAAATGATGTCTAATTCATTTCAAGCCCATGGGGGGGATTCTGCTGCCCCGTACAGTCAGAGACGTCTCTCAAGGCACAGTGAGGCTGTCACGTTGTCAGCCCCTGGGGCAGGGGGAACACGTTAGTGTGTCGCATTCACCACAAGGGCTCTACCTGAAGAGTGGCTTTGGAGTGGAAGAAAACATCAGATTTTTATTACTATTAGTATGCCATCTTACTGATGCTATTGTATGCAACATATAATGTATGGCATAAAGATTAATAGTAATAGTTATTAATAGTGACAGTATTGGCTCTTAATTCTACTAAGATGGCGGGTGATGATATATATTTATGGGTGTTTGTCTTCTATATCACAGCTGGGGTGACAAAGAAATTCTAATAAGATTTTGTACTGTGAAATGTATGCTGCATTTCTGCTATTTTTATGGCTGCTGTTACACACAGATCTATGCCTAGAATGACCTCCCTGAGAGAGTCAGCCTGCTTTAAAAGGTACAGCCTTCCATTTGCAGCATATTATAGTTGATGTGCATTAAAAAAAAAAAACACTTGCCTAGGGACAAGGATAATTAATATTCAGTAATCCCAAAGCGCTCCTAACTGATTATGTCTGATAGCCACATAGAGCTCTGCTGCTGTAAAATAAGAAAACAGTGAAATTGGGCAGTGACTGCAGAATTAGCTCTTCCCTGCTTCATTTATTACTATCAAGCTTGGTTTGCCAGCTGGATCCTCATTTCTGTTCAGGAAATCTGGAAAACGAAAGCAAATTACCCATCACCACATCCTAAAGTCTTGGAATCCATCATCTGTAGCAAGGTGTGGAGCCACGTCCCAGACTGGGCAGCACAAACCCCAAGCTGCTGCATCCACGTGCATCTTCCAAGCTTCAAGGGCCCCTCTGCACGCTGGGTTGAGGATGAGCTGCTTTGTCTGTTGGCCCAGCGCTGATGCATGGTGGTGTGGAGCGTGTGGCTCGCTGTGGAGCTAAACCAATGGGTGAGGCGTGCAGACACAGTGTGCGGGTCCAGTGTGCGGACCTAGAGTGTGGGCCCAATGTGCCGGCGTGGTGTGCAGGCCCGGTGTGCTGCTGTAGTGTGCCAGTGCAGCGTACGGGCCCAGTGTGTAGCTGCGGTGTGTGGATGCGGCGTGCCGGCGCAGTGTGTGGCACGATGTTTGGCCACTCCACAGCAAACGCCCACTGTGAAGCATTGACCTGCCGATCTAGCTGCCCGGGCAATCTGCCCACCGCCCCTAACACTGCGAGCGCAGTTAGAGGTGTGCCAGGCCTCTCTGCTCATCTTCACTTGTTTTTTTCTGCCTTCTTGTGTTCCGTTTCCACAGAAGGAGACTTTGTGGGCTCAACACTGGCCTACCATTTAGGTGTTAGGTGTTCGTCCGCAGTCTGTGAAGAGAATAAACACCATGACTCAGCCTTCATGTTCAGCAAGCGCCTTCCCTGAACATGACCAAGCTGTCACTATGCTGCTACTTCAAAATCACGTCAAACCTTCAAAAAATATATATATGTTTCTCATAGTACTTCACCATTTTCCCCTTTGTGACTGGAACTGCATGTCAGTAACCAGCAGTAAATTATTTATTTAACACTGAAGTATTAATTTTAATCAGTTTGACAACAATTTGTTTGCTGGAAGTCTGAACGTACATTGCACTTGTATTTTTTTTCTACTCTGAGAAATATCAGCTTATATTTATTTAAATCTTACTGAACACCTTTCTGGTGAATCAGCCCCCCATGACGTAACCACCCTGTGGGTTCTCCTGTCTGATTGCATTTGATCTGCGTTCTCAGATAGCTGACCAGCTGCCCTGCATTTCGCTGACGAAGTCACTGTCTTCCGCCTGAAGATGGAAACGTTGGAGTCGGAGCTGACCTGCCCAATCTGCCTGGAGCTCTTCGAGGACCCTCTGCTGCTGCCCTGTGCTCACAGCCTGTGTTTCAGCTGCGCCCACCGCATCCTGGCCTCCCACTGCACCTCCAGCGAGCCCGTGGAGTCCGTCCACGCCTTCCAGTGCCCCACTTGCCGGTATGTCATCACCCTCAACCAGAAGGGCCTCGAGGGACTGAAACGCAACGTCACCCTGCAGAACATCATCGACCGCTTTCAGAAGGCCTCTGTGAGTGGGCCCAATTCCCCCAGCGAGACGCGGCGTGAGCGCGCCTTCGAGGACACCACCATGACGTCGCCCGGTGAGACAGTGCAGTGCCAGTTCTGCGAGCAGGACCCACCGCAGGACGCAGTCAAGACCTGCGTCACCTGCGAGGTGTCCTACTGCGAAGAGTGCCTGAAGGCCACACACCCCAACAAGAAGCCATTCACCAGCCACCGGCTGATCGAGCCCATGCCCGACTCACACTTGCGCGGCCTGCTGTGCCTCGAGCACGGGGATGAGAAGGTCAACATGTACTGCGTGACCGATGAGCAGCTCATCTGCGCCCTGTGCAAGCTGGTGGGGCGACACCGCGACCATCAAGTGGCAGCACTCAGCGAGCGATACGAGAAGCTGAAGGTACAGTGATTGCTGTGATTACTGTCCTGTGCTCATGTGATTGACTGTTAGTGGAAGAATCTGGACGTCCAAAGCAGTTAAAATATACCTTTTCCAGTAAATATTTCATACCAGTACCAGTGAAAAGTCTGGACGCACCTACTGAAAATTATTTGTTTTTCCACACGATAATGACCCTAAGCTATCTTGAGGGCATGTAGTGTAATGCTACTGTAGAGTAAAAGCAAGGTAACTTGTGCCCAGAAATTGGAGAAGCTCCTTCAGGACTGTCGGAGAAGCATTCCAGGTGGCTGCAAGAGTTTGCAATGCTGTTATTAAAGAACATTTTTAGATGTTGAACACTACTCTTAGTCGTTGCAATAAGTTGTTGCCTCAAGGCCTTTTACTATAAGTTGAATAACACAGCTAAAATAGTGACTTGCATTAAAAGCAGGTGTGTCCAGATGTTTGAGAGGTACTAAAATAATAATAATAATAATAATAATAGTAGTAGTAGTAGTAGTAGTAGTAGCCATATAAGTATTATTACTACTTACAAAGGCTACATTAATTGGTAGGTAAGATCATAGAGAATATACAGTATAATAAGAATAAATTGCTGTTGTTTGGAAAAGGACTGGAAAACCTTAGTCAGATTTAGAAATCATAAACATGCATAATTATAATGGCTTCAACGCGCGGCTCTGCAGAACTTCTTTCTAAAAGTTGCACTTTGCATTTTGCGGGCTGACATTTGGGTCTGCTTATAGAGCACAGTTACGGTGTCAGCGTAGTAAATATGCCGTGAAATACTTTACACTTTTATAAAGTATTAGTATATGGCTCCAGTTATCAGCCTTACGTGCCTCGCTGACGAGCAGTTAATGACTCTTGGGGCTACTGCTTTCATACTAAGCGGCACTAAGCGCACTCCCATAATCGCTTGTAATTAATTGAGCTGTGTATGGATTTTGAATGTAGTCAGTGTGGGCGATGGGGAAAAAAGGTCAAGAATTTGATTCACTTTAACCACGAATGAAGCCCCGTCAAAGCAAACCACATCCACGGCTCTGTGACGGGAAGCTCCGTGGTGACAGAAGCGAGCAGAGAATCCCGTACCTGCTGGGCGGCCGGGCCGTTAATCCAGGGCTGATCTGCACAGTGGACGGATGGATTTCATAGGCTATTCCGCAGCTTTTACAAGTGCCCTGTCATTCGAGGTCCAGCCGCACGATTACAAATCTAACATGAACAGCTGTGTAGAGTTTAGAGAGTTACACATAATCTGCAGAGGAACATCGCTGGATATCAGCTGCACAGAACTGTGTCACTTTAATATTTACTGTAAATATTACTTATTGGCTTCCGTAGTAAATGCAGTAAAGGTGCATTTCCAATTAGTCCTCTCACTTATTTTGATTTTATTTTGATGCACCCTAGCTAAGTCATGCATGAATACAGTAATGCCCGCTTTTGAATTTTAAGGAAATAATCACTTTTGCAGAGCTTTTCGACAAAAAAAATGCTTTTTTTAAATCACTAGAGCAAAGGTGCTGACCTTAGGGAAAAACTCACACACGAGACAAGTTTTTTATTGTTCACTGTGAATTTTTCACACGTATTTCAGCAAGAAATATGAATGTAATTTCCAAAACATGTTGCTCTTGACTAAAGAACGTCTCCGTATCCATATTTGAACTCATCTCTGACTTCTCCTGTTTGGTCTGAAGTCCTCGTGTTCACTAACACTCACAGAGTTTGTTTGCTGCTATTGTTTTCCTAATGAAAAAATCTACAGCTTTTACTAGAATAAGATTGAATCTATAATTAAATCGATTCCTAAGTTTCTACTTAAATGGATTTTTACCTTTAAATAGCATCTTAATCTGTACTGCAGGAAGGCAAATGTTGTGTCAGTTCAGATATTGGAACATGACCTTCCAGGACCAGTATTAAAGTTAACAGGCTGTGTGAGGTCCCTACCTGTTGACTTAACCGGTGTTGTCATAGTTACAGAGAAGAGCTCGGGACGTCTCGCCCTCCCAGTTGAAAGGCTTTAGTAGGCTTTCTGAGTGATATTAGTAGGATCACAGTGACTAGCTCAAACACCTTCTCTGCTTATAGCGTGTCAGAAGGAAAGAGGGATGAGTGTACGAGATATGCATCCTGCCCAATTGGTCCAGCAACCATGTGGACTCGGGCCAGTACTCCATCCACAGTGGCCCATCTATGCTTTGGCTGACAGCAGAACATATGGATACTAATACGAGTGCAAGAGGCTTCACTCTGCATTCAGCTGGGCTCTCACCTTTGGCATCCTGTGCTTATAAGATGCCCTATTTTTCAGCCCTGTTTAACTCGGGTCAGAGTTTATTAGGCATAATAAGATGTCAGATTCACAAAAATGTTGTCCTGAAGGCTAAGCTCAGTCCAAGAAAAGACTAAATTTACTACACCACTGTCATTCTCTATTTAATACATCATCAGTATGTTTAACAGCTTGTCTATTAAAAAAAACCCAAATAATGTGTTATTTTGTAACACCTATAGGTCCAAGTCCAGTTCTAACCCGCTCAGCCACATACTTCCCCCAAAATATGCTACACTTAATGAATTTGCGTGTCACTCTTGCAGAGGGGGCCGTGCTTGTCTTTGCTGTATTCTTCCAGTTTTAGTATAAGTGCATTTGCTTTAATATGAATATGACTAATGACTTCAGTTCACTAAACATTCACTTAGTTTGCTCTGATTTGTAAATCAGACATTCCCTGAGCTGCAATTTATTCTGAAAGACATTTCTGATGCTTTGGTTAAACCCACCATTTTACTTATGAAGTGAAACTTTTAGCATTTTATGGAACTTCTGTATAATTAATGAAATGACATGGAGATACGGGCCACTCTCAGAAGAAGAGCCTGCATGCAAAATGAATAGCGCTTAACATGCTCCATTTCATATTTTTAACTCGGCCCGGGTACAGAGTGTGCCATGACTTTTTTGTCCTGCCAAGTGGCGGCATGTCATTACCATATTTGGGTATGACTATGGAAGCCAGAGGAAATGGTCAGCAGAGGGGATTTTAGGAACCAAAAGTAGCAATTATCCATTTGGATGCATTCTTTAGATCAGACCTCATCTCACTGCCTGACATGTAACCATACACTCCAACAAACATCACAGTTTTGGAATCTTGGAAGCTACATTGTAACCCTTCAAAGAACTTGAATACTGTACATTTGTCGATAGCATGTGGTTTTATATAAGCTACATTTTTGCACATGTTTATTTAGTAGGAAGTGTGATAAAAACTCCACAGGAGTCGATCATCAGCCCTTTGCACACGGGTGGCTGTCTGCCCGAATCCCAGCTGGCCCTGGCTGGACTAACTGGCTTTGCTGGGCTTTCAAAGGACCAGCTGAGTCAACCCACAATGGTCTTAAGTGAGATCAGTAGATCCTGGGAGGAGCTGCAGGACGTGTGGCATTCTTGGGTTTAGTGTGTGCAACACTTGTTTGAATTCTCAGGCTGTTTTGGGTTGCCTTTTTCTTTGTATTTTGTATTTTTTGGGGGGGCGGGTGGTGGGGATTAAGCTGCTTGCTTGAATTACCCCGCAATCCAGTGCCTCTGCCCTGATCTTAGAAAACTTATTAAAAACACACAGACAACTCTGTATGTTAATTTAAAAATGTTGGAATTACACTGTACAACATTTAATGGAAGCTACATTGTAACCCTTCAAAGAACTTGAATACTGTACATGTTGACTATATGGCTACTAAGTTATGACTCAGAATGTCTCTGCAGTTACATGATCATAAAGCTTAGAAATATGCCGTGATATTTTTATATTTTAAATTATGGAGCCATACCACAGATTTCTGCTGTGTTAAATCTTTTGTTCACCTGAATTTATTCATTCATATAAATCTCGTGTTTTTGTGTATTGAGATCAGTTCTGTTTGTTTTACATAAAAATTTGCCTGTATTTACTCAAGAAAACATTTCTCAAGAAACATTTTGCACGTCATTTGAAATTTTTATAAGAGAGGAGAGGAGATTGGCTGACATCCAGACACAAGCCGCTTTCTTTCCACGTCATAAATGAACCTGTTGTTGTACAATCCCGCAGTAATAGTAATTAGAAATGTTTCTGTGTAATCTTACCTGTCATCTCTATTTAATTTGATGCACTGCCGCAAACTGTAGCACTTTAAAGGAGATAATTTACTAGTGATATTTACTAGTAGGCCTATGGCATTTCATACGAAAACCGCTTTGTAATTCTGGAACATATGCATATTATTAGTGGTTTCTGGAATTACAAAATTTGAATCTATTTTAAGTGTTTTTCCCCTTTTCATTAATTTAACATTTGCCATATGGGTTAGGAAATTTGACTTCCTTAAAATGTATTTGCTGATAAATCGCACATATATTCCATAAGTAAAAGAACGAGATTGAATTGTCACGATGGACCACAGGGAAAGATCGACGGTCCAATGAGCGGCTATCAGACACCCGGCTAAACTGAACTAAAAAGACAGTAGAAACAAATAGGGACCAAAACAAAGGCAGGTAGGACATTAAGGATAAATAAGAACTGACACCCAATGGAAACACAGGGGAAATAGTGACATAGAGCACATAGACACCCTGGTGTATGGCAGCCCGCCGCGAAGAGAAGGACGTCTATCCAAGGTGATTATTTTCGTTTAACCGTCCACCTCGAAGTGAGTTATCGTGCTTTTACCACGGCTAACTAACGGATAAATAAAATAGAACAACAACCGGGTTCCAACACTACATGCTTGTCACGGTTAATCTTTCAGAAGAAGATTATTTCAATAAGATTTAAGAATAGTACGTTGGTCAGGCCACTCACTGGAAGCAAGTCCCTTAAGTTACCATAGAAACAGTCAACAGACTGGCACATTTTAAAAACCAAGGAAAATAATGCTGATAGGAATGACTGCGTATTTATCAGTGGGGTAATGGATCATAGTTGACTGTACCCCTGCCCTACTGAATGCCACACCTGGAGAGTGATGACTGGGCGGCTTTAACTTCGTGGACATCCCCTAGTCCTGAGAGCTGGCTTGCAGGATGAGGACTCTAGACCTGCGTAATCAGGTGGGGGCTGAAGATGTGCACGGCTGAACCCAGGAGAATTCCTCAAGAACATAAATCTCCCTCTCGACGAGACCCTGCAGCAGACACTCGCTAAGCATGACTGTCAGTTTAGTGAGGGCTGAACTGACTGTTTGTCCATGTGATGGCTGGTTCTTCTGTTACACTCATGGTTGGTAACGCCCCAAGTGACAACATGGTACACAACTGGAGATACTGGGGAGGCGATTCTGGAATTCCGGAGCCAAGACTTGGGAATCAGGATTATACCTCTAAGCGGGCAGGCAGCTTTACTTGATCGTTTTCTTGTAAAGTCCACAGCTTATTTAGCAGGAAAGACTTCCAGGTTTAGAGTATGTCTGTGACAGTCACAGTACACTCGTGTCAGCCCAGTTGCCCCTGCTGGGCTGGTTGAGTCATGACATTTCTCTGCATTTATATGTGTGTGAGACAGAGAGTTGGAAAGTTTATGACTTAAAAAAAACACCTCTCCAAGTATAAAAAAGTACCAGTATCAGCACAATGCCTAGAGAAAAGCAGTAAAACAGTACTCCCATTGCAGTGAGCAGTATTGCAGTGCTGCAGTGAGCAGTGTTGCTACACACTGTAATATTTTTCTGCAGCCGTCTCATTATGCTCCAGGGAAATTAAAGGTACCAACCTGGCTTCTCAGGTCGAAGATGCAGCCGGCATTTATTATCATATTTTCAATTAAAAAATAATTAATGCATAAAAAAGCCCTAATCACGTATCTAGCTGCAAGGATACAATCAGCATTTTAAATAAATTTGTGTAAACAGATGCTCTGTTTTAAAAAATGACATGAGCAGTTCTTTTGATGTTCTTTATGAGCTTGATACTGACATACATCATTATTACTGTATATATACATACACGCACCCACACACCCTATTTGGATATACAGTAGAAAATGAATATTTTCATTCATTCTTTGCCTTTTTATAGTTTGCTCCAGAATAATAAGACCCATACATACAGCATGTCAATGAACATTTAATAGTGTATACACTTTTAACTGGCAGAGCAGTTTTTGCTGAATTTTTCACTGTATTAAAAATGCTGCTTGTAGATTCTACTCCTCATCTCAGTTATAGCGGGTCTGAGTTGCTCCTCCAGCTTTGTGTAACTGGCAGCTGCCTGGAGATCTCCGCAGGCTGTAAGGAGAAGGTGTGACAGGCGTGATCAGAGGGCCTGACACACAAAGCGAGTGGTAAGACCAAAGCAGAGAGCACCCTCTCTTCAAATCTAGGTGCTTTGAAATATCTAGCATGGATATTGCTCATTGTGAGTCCTCACATGTTATTTGGCAGCCTGTGCAGCTGCTGTTTCCAATGTGCAGCATTTTATGGTGTGTGTGTGTGTGTGTGTGTGTGTGTGTGTGTGTGTGTGTGTGTGTGTGTGTGTGTGTGTGTATATATATGTGTCAAGAACATCAGAGGGAAAATGAAAAACTTTAATTTTGTGTCTTCTGCAATTCTGTTTCAGATTTGAGCTCCTGAGTATGTAGATCCACAGTTCCTAGCTTCTCAGTGCCTTAAGGATTTCTTGTCATGTGTCACTCAGCCGGGTGTTTTACACCAATGTCTAAATAACATTCCGGTTTCCGGGATGTCTATACTAACGTGGAATCCATAAGCACATAAATCACACAAGGCAGTATTTATATCTTTGAAGAGCATAAATGCAAAATAACATTTCCCCCCATTTCTTGCAAGAAATTGGTTTGCTTGCAGAAATGGGTGATTCCATTGGATGATGTTTTGCAGCATGTTGAATGGTTGATTCCCAAAGCCTGCTGTAGCGAGGCTTCCCGCTGCCCCGCCCCTTACTTTCACTGCCCCGCCCACTCTGCCCACCGCTTAGCAACCTTTCACTGCCCCGCCCACTCTGCCCACCACTTAGCAACCTTTCACTGCCCCTCCCACTCTGCCCACCCCTTAGCAACCTTTCACTGCCCCGCCCACTCTGCCCACCCCTTAGCAACCTTTCATTGCCCCGCCCACTCTGCCCACCCCTTAGCAACCTTTCACTGCCCCACCCACTCTGCCCACCCCTTAGCAACCTTTCACTGCCCCGCCCACTCTGCCCACCCCTTAGCAACCTTTCATTGCCCCGCCCACTCTGCCCACCCCTTAGCAACCTTTCAATGCCCCGCCAACTCTGCCCACCCCTTAGCAACCTTTCAATGCCCCGCCCCCAGCCCCGCCCTTTAGCAACCTGTCACTGCCCCGCCCACTCTGCCTTGCCTCTTAGCCGCCCATAGTCCTCTGTATACCTCCCTCTGCCCCACTGTATGAGCTGACGTCAGCTCTGACATGAATAAACCATTCCCGAAGAGCGGCAGGACGATGGCACTCTTTCTACACAAGACCGACTAAAACAGGCCCCTCACTTTGTTGGCTTGTGAAAAGCTTTGGGCCCAAAAGGGATTTTCACCTTGGTCCTGGGCCCAGAGGCCCTTGCAAACCCAATTAAGCTCATGCCAGCTGTGCCGGATGCTTCTCTGCCGTGCCCTTTCCTCCGCCCGCTTATCATCCCGTTAGATGCTGATAGCCTCCGCAGACATACAGTACCATGTCACTTTACTGCCATTTGCAGTCGCAGTGCCACTGATACTAAGACTCATTATATATCACAGCTATTTATTTGCCTGTTTGTTTGCTCCTACATGCCACTAATGCGCCTTGCTGCTTCCATCACTGCCCATTTCAAATATCCCATCATTGTTTACTTTTAAATTCTCTGTCAGTATTGTTATTGTTTTATTTATTTGCTTGTTTGTTTGTTGCACTTGTCCTGTCTATCTCTGTACTTCATGTATAGCACTGCACACTGGGGAGTGTTATTCCGTGCCCCCATATGCAGTAATACTGAATATGGTTGTTGTGACAATAAAGCCTCACTTGACTGAATTGACTTAATTTATATACTAAAATGATAAACTTTTAACATGTCAGTGAGCAGGACATGTTTACCTGATCTGCATTTATTGACTTGTAATAACCTAATTGATGTTACATGTATATGTTTTTTTTTGGGGTCTTCCTGTCCATAAAGGTAGTTCTGAGGTCCTGGAGAAGACCTGCAAGGGTGGGGGGGGGCTTTTCTGACATGGAAGATATCAGTCTACCTAGCATTTAATGACTGATGCATCTACATAACTTTCATCAATACAAATATCTGTACAAGTTTTATCAATAACATGCATGCTTCAGTAAACTCAAAGCATGTATATTATAATTAAAGGTTGTGTGGTTTAATATCTTTACATTACATATATATACTATTAGTATTAGTGAAGGAGTTTAAGTTACTTGTTTTAAAATGTTACATTGTTGGTGCACGTGCTTAATGGTGTACAAAATTAATAGTTCTGTTATCGATTGCAACATTTTGATTGGATAGGCAGAAAGCCTTGTGATGGGTTGTTGATTATGCTGGATACAGTTTAGTTTGAGGTGTTGAGGTGTCTGTCAGAAAGCGGAGCGGAGTAGCTAGGATGAAGGAGGAGGCCTCAGTTGGATGGTGAGATCCGTAAATGAGTTGTGACAAGCCGTCAGAGAGGCGGGAGACGTCAGTTTCTCTTTGTCTTTCTTCTCCTTTGAAGTTGACGGGTATGATCGCAGGGTGTATAATTCTTCATGATTTCTATGCATAAAACTAAAGAGCTTTGAAAACAGCTTCTCTTACGTCTCTGCTCTCTGTGCAGCAAGCGCTGGACTCCAACCTCAGCAGTTTAATCAAGAGGAACAATGAACTTGAAAATCTCATGGGCAAGTTAATCCAAACGTGCCAGAATGTGGAGGTAAGAAGATTGCAGTTTATTATCTCTGCTGTTTGTGTCCAGTGTCAGTGATTGTGAATGTGAGTCTTAAATATACCTTTAGGAAGTTTAAATGAAAATGCATCTCATGCAGTTAGGCAAACTGTCTTGTAGTTGTTTACTATTGAGAATTCAGGTTTATATTTTCCAGCCATAGGGAGCTGTCATTCAAAGTAAGCAGAAATAGGAGACTAATTTGGGCCAGCACTTGTAGTGATAATATTTAAAAAGCCGGTTGACGGTGATGCTCATTCTCGCCGGCAGGCTGCTCCTCTGTATGGCTCCGGGTTTGTGTGTGTGCGCGTTCGTGTCAGTATTTGTGTAAGTCCCACACACCAGCAGGCCAACTCGCAGGCCAATCTCTTCATGTCCCAGCACTGAAAAATCTGATCCACCTGATCAGGGAACTGTGCTCACGCTGTACCCTGCAGAGCTGGAAAGCCTGTCTTCCCACACCATCAAGTAACTGCTGTCACATATCAGTAGGTGGCTAGTTTAACTTGGAGTGTTTGCTCAGTTATTGCCCAAGAATCCTTGTTCAACATGTGATTAGATATTATTTGGACATCAATGGCAAGCACTTCTCCTGCTTCTTTGCAGAAAAATGTTCATTCATAAAACAGGAAGTAGATACTGACTTGGTTAGCCAATGACAGATGATGAAAATTGAATGGGAGCAGCCTTTAGATCATGTAGCTCATACCCACTTCACCGGATTCCACATTTTAGATGAATGGCCAATAAGGCAATTGTTTTCTTCACCAGGTAAATGCTTCAAGGCAGGAGAGCAAGCTGATTGAAGAATGCGATGTTCTGATTGACGTCATTCAGCAGAGACGGCAAATAATTGGGGCAAAAATCAAAGAAGGCAAGGTACTGTAGTATACTGAAGCACGGCTTTCCATTTCATATTGAAATGAGGTAATTGCACTTTATAAGTAAAATAAATAGATTTCCGTGAGCAAAAGAGTTAAATCACCCAAAGCTTTGACTGAAAACACATGTAAGATTATTTTAGTAGAAACTGTTGAACTTACTGAATTATGTTATCTACTTATTTAACATTATTTGGAATCTGCTTAGTGGGATTTATGTATTTGTTTGCCTATTTGAGGTTAGAGAATGTTGATTGGATAAAAAAGGAAAGGGGAAAACAGGAAGCAGGAAACAGGAAGTTCATTGGTCTTGTATGACAAGCCATGTGGCCGTTCCAGTAAATGGTGAAAGAAGAAATCTGCTTGCATCCCGTGCCGAAATACACAGCCCACACACCTTTCTGTGAACCCACTACATATATGTGCTGTGTACGTTCAATGGGGTATTGGCCTAAATGTTAAAAATCAGATTGCCCCCCAGACAAGCATCACATACACCAAGCATCTGAATAAACATACAATAATTTGCTTATAAGCAACTGTAAGGCACTGGAACAGCAGAAGGGAAATACTAGACTTCTTTTGTGACTGTCAATCTCCAGAATTAGTGAAACAACCTCAATAGAGATTACTCAGCTAGTTGGTATCACTAGCAGATTGAAAATGGTACAGTCTTACTTTTATGTGTATCATGTCCACTGAGATTTGTATGCCTTTGTGAATCTGTGCTGACATCCCATATATCAGATCTCATATTAAGCTATAAATCTTATACCAGTGAAATTTTAATTCCTATTTTGATGTCAGCTGCACTCAGACTTTTGGTTCTTGACTTCTAATGTCTGGGATCGTTAAAATGCAACTGTGTCAGTGTACTAATGCTCCAGTTCAATTTTGTAACCTCATTTCATCACTTTGACAGCACTGCTCTCGGTTAGGTCAGACAGAAAATAACGAGATTTGCCTAATGCTGTAATATGCATGAGAAACCTGAATATTTACGCCGGTTTTTTCCCCCTGCTATTTGTGGATCACGCTTAGGGTAGACAGATCAGTCTGACTATCTGACTTTACCCCAAGGCCAAGTGCCTTTGACGTCCATTTAGGGGAAGTTGAATAAATGTTTACGGACAGATTGTAGCCAATATATCTCGGTAGGTGAACGGGCATTTGAAAGAGCAACTATTCTTGAAAATGACAGGCCTTCTCTGCACCAGGAAAAATAACCTGGGCTATTTTGGATTAGCATATGGAAGCCTGGCTACTGGAAGACCTTGTTTTTCAGTTTCAGTTACAGACATGCTAATGCTTTGTTTGCAATGAAGGTAAAACATATTAAGAGCAATGGGAAGACGAATAATGAACATAGGAACTTCATTACATTTAGCACTTCTTTTTGTAAATCTTACTTATCCAAACTTGTCCAATTTCTAATTTGTATTATTCAGTATATTATTAAATTCATTACTCATAATAATAATAATAATAATTATTATTATTATTATTATTTACAGAATTAGTCTGTTTCCAGCATAAGCCACACTATGGACAACCATTTCCAAAAGCGTGTGGATTAACCATCGTTAGTCTCCTTTAACAGCCTGCAGTAGCGTACAGGACGGGGGGGGCGCTTTCATTCCTCTCTAGGACGATGTCATCCGTTTGTATTCCCTGATGTGATGAAAGTTATCCAAGGGCTTTGCATTTTGTATGCGTGCTACGCATCTAATTCCTAAAAACCTTTCCCCACTGGTACTCTTCAGAAACAGTTCTGTCATTTCTCCGCTGATGGATTCTCTAATTTCACATTATTATGTATGTGATGTGCTGTGTATGACAGCCTATAAATGAGTTTAGATGAGGAGACAGCAAGTGCCTGTATTCTGTCATCGTCCGAGTTAATGTCAAACATGCCATTGTTCTATAGTCACCGTTAGGAATTAGTGGATGACGTGAGATTTATGAGTCGGCCAGTTTGTCTGGAAACAGGATACATGAGGGGGTGACTTCCCCATCCAAAGACACTCCGTTAATTTATATTCCTTATTGTATTAAATAAGAAAATGTTACATTTGATCTGAATATAAATCTGCTGTCTTTTAAAATGTAAATCCTGCATCAGGCCTGCAGCTTCCACTCCTTCGCAGTGGTAGCGGGGTCACCCTGCCAGCCCCCAGTATCTCCCAGTCACCATCTCCCAGTGACTGCGGTCTGTGGGTGGGGGCTGCTCACAGAGCTCAGGCCTTACAAATGGAGTTTGAAGTGTCAGCTGCCAGAACCATAGCTCATTTATAAATGTCTAGTCATTTTATAAGTGGTATTTCTTTCATTTAATCAACAATATGGACTGCAATACTCTAAATACATGAACTTGTTAAATATTTGGAAACTGATTGTATTTCTGTTGCCAGAAGTCGTGTGAAGTATCTTCAGTGCTAATGCTTCCAGCCTGTGAATTTAATTATCCTTGCAGATGAAATCCACTCTGACGTTTGCACCCCGATTCTGTCAGGTGGCAAGGCTGCGCAAACTGGCCCAGCAGATCGCCGGCTGCAAGCAGTGCATCGAGAGATCCTCTTCGCTCATTGCTCAGGCAGACCAGACCCTCAAAGAGACTGACCACGCCCGCTTCCTGCAGACAGCCAGAAGCATCTCTGAGAGGTAATCTATGGGCCTTCCGAGTTCATGAAGAACCTAAAAATACACAGATTCTGCATCAATTCAAAGAAAGAAAATGCGGAGTTCTGTGCTATTCCATACAAACTGTTTAATATACTTATACAGTTTAACAAACTGTTAAATATAACTAAATGGTTTTCGTTCATGTTCTGTAAGAAACCAATGTCAAGTATATCATTTAGATATCAAGTGTATCAGTTGGATAACTGACAGGTATTAATGTATCTGTTTTTCAGGGTATGCGTGGCAATGACGTCGTCTCAGGTTCTGATACCAGAAATTAACCTGAATGACACGTTTGATACATTTGCGCTGGACTTTTCCCGGGAGAAGAAGATGCTGGAGTGTCTGGATTACCTTACAGGTAACTAAGTATCACTACCCCTTTGGAAATGAAAGGTCCAATACGGAATGTGAGGAGTTTACCCAACTTGGTAATGTGAAAATAACTGGAAGTTCATTAGAAGGTCGCTATTTGGAACCTATGATCCCAGATGCCCTTGAGGTCTTCTCGTCTGTCAATTAGCAAAACACACCAGGTGGTTTCTTCTCAAGTATGACCCAGGAAATGATTTGAGACCCAGAAGGACAAATATGTTGTAATGGTTTTAGCTGCAACTGAGATAAACAGACTTTGATATGTTTGCATTCTGGGGCATTTTCTGCAAGGATTTTGTGTTCCTCCCTTTTTTATTTTTACATTTGTGCTGAGGCAGATGGCTCAGTTCAGGGCACAGCCAGCTAACCAGCTTGGGCCTTAATGTGTGGCTATTACAGAAATGGATCAACCATAATGGAAGCCGATCAGACCCAGATCCCCTATATCAGACCTCATGCTTCCCCCTGTCTGACCGAGTGTGAAACAGGAAGTGATGTTTGCCATCCCAGGATATGATGCATCAGTTTCATCAGCCATATCCTACTTTCTGATTCCACTAATGACCAAATTAAGATTTTGTATCATGTTTCCCGTTGCAGCTCCGAATCCTCCTGGAATCCGGGAGGAGCTTTGCACTGCATCGTATGACACTATCACTGTCCACTGGACATCGGACGACGAGTTCAGCGTGGTCTCCTATGAGCTTCAGTACGCCATTTTCACAGGACAGGCCAACATCATTAGTAAGTACACAGGCCAGCCTCTAACAAGGCATAAGTTACATACTATTCACATTTGTTCTGAACATCTACTGACAAACATTAGCTCAGTAACAAAATCGCTGAATTTTGAAATTCTTGTGTAATGGTTATTTATTTTTTTCATTAAAAAGCAAATATTCTAGCATTAAAGTTGGGAATGCTACCCATTTCTTTATTGTGGCACAAGATAAATGAGGTCACATTTCAGGCTGCCCTCAGCAGATTGTACTTTTACATGTGATTAGCACAGACTAATCATACTTTACTGAATAAGTAGAAGGTTGGCGTTAGCCTAAGTTTGGCGCCATATGTGCATTACATGTTATCGTTTACCTTTGGTGAGCTACCAGTAATAGTACTTATAATAGGTTTTAGGAGTGGCTCAGGCAGTGGATTTGTGGACGGTGGAGACCATGTGAAATGGTTCTGGCATCATGGTGCGCGATACAAAAAACAGGCCTAAGGGTACAGAAATGGGAAAAAGAGCGAGACCAGTACCTAGATCAGGCAATACATACCAGTCTTCTAGGGTCCAGAGACCGGAAGCTTCAGTCAGGATAACAGGGTTGCAGACGGGGGCGATCAGTCGCCACACAAGAACTGGTCACATGACAAACACTACCCCCCCACTTTTTCTAGTTCCTGATCTAATTTTTGTTTACCACTGCCATAGAAATGTTACCTCAGCATGTAAGCATGGTAAGTAAGCAGTAGGCAGTAATACACATACATACTCATGTACATATGAGTGATTACATAGATACTTAGATGAAAAAAAACTCACAGATGACACAGGGTGTAGCACTGTGAAGGGATATCCTTATAATTTATGTGAAAATTAAACATTTAATGACCTTATCCCTGCTTTTATACCCCGTCAAGGAGGTCTTTCTGACATTTTGAAACTATGCATTATGCTGAATACCACTCTAAGCATATAGGAATTTTTTATGGGTGCAATTTATTGACCATTATCTTAATTTCATCACTTTAACTAAATTGCAAGGTGTAAATGATAACAATGACTAATGTAAATGTATGTAAGGCACTCAGATACTGCCTCTGTCACGCTTTACCTCTGATGGACTGCTTACTGTTCCTCTGACAGATTTTGATGTTGTTGGGGGGGGGGGCGGTGAATGATTTGAGACTCAGCTTTTCTTGTGCTTGTCCATGCTTCTGCATGTCCATTCTTATGCATGTCTATGCTTATGCGTGTCTATGCTTATGCGTGTCTATGCTTATGCGTGTCTATGCTTATGTGTGTCTATGCTTATGCGTGTCTATGCTTATGTGTGTCTATGCTTATGCATGTCTATGCTTATGTGTGTCCATGCTTATCCTTGCTACAGTTCAGCTGAACAGATCCCTCTCTCACTGAGACATAAAGATTTTTTCTTTTTTTAAAGCACCTGTCTGTGCATGTGTACAGTACTACTAAAGACTATAAAACAGAACGTTTAAATCATTACTCCAAAGTGTACTCATTAGTAACAATTTGATACCTATTAAACACTAGCAAATACAGTACGAACATTAAATCAACTGTATATAGAACTGATTAAGTTCACTGAAGCATACATGGGGTCACTAGGTCATTTTGGGATTAAATCCCAAAAGGTGAAGCAGTGGTCTTTTTTCAAAACTCTGAATTGCTCCAGTAAATATCCTGCCTTGTTAATAAACACTGTTAACACTGGCAAACGGTAAATTACGCAACAGCCTCATTTGGAAGCGTCGGCTTGGCACATAAGAAACGCACCATTTCATGGGATCCACAAAAACCTGACAGACTAATGCTGAAAACGACGCTGTGCTCTGCTGGGGGTATTAGCATGTTACTTCCAGTCAGTTCTTGCCATCGGAGTTAAATAAATAAAGGTGACCTGTTTCTCCCTGTCTGTGTCCGTCCGGCCATGAAGGCTTGTGCAGCTCTGCCGACAGCTGGATGATCGTGCCCAACATCAAGCAGAACCACTACACGGTGCACGGCCTGCAGAGTGGCACCAAGTACATCTTCATCGTCAAAGCCATCAACCAGGCGGGCAGTCGCAGCAGTGAACCGGGCACTCTGAAGACCAACAGTGAGTGAGATCGCTCGCTTCTGTCTGGAGGACAAGCACACGCCACAGACTGGAACACAGTCCAGAGCTCTGTTACATGTCTAGCTTCAGTGGCTAATATTACATTCATTGCAATATTGGTATTGAGGCTTGAGCTGTATATATTACATTATATTCACATTACATTAATTTAAAATATTGATTCTCTGGATTTCTGCGTGATGTTTTGCTGCTACTTTCCAGGGTGACTTAGAAGTTGTATCCTAAGAAGAAAAGCAAGCACAAAAAATAGACTTTCTTATGATTTGTGTAGAAATGACACATGAAACCAGCCTCTCTCCACTTCTACACTTCATCACATGTACCTGGTCTCTCTTCACTTCTATATCTCATCATATGTAACTGGCATTTATCCACTACTACACCTCATCACATGTACCTGGTCTCTCTTTGCTTCTATACCTCATCACATGAAGTTGCCCTCTCCCCACTTCTATACCTCATCACATGTAACCGGCCTCTCTTCACTTCTATATCTCATCATATGTAACTGGCATTTCTCCACTACTACACCTCATCACATGTACCTGGTCTCTCTTTGCTTCTATACCTCATCACATGTAGTTGCCCTCTCCCCACTTCTATACCTCATCACATGTAGTTGCCCTCTCCCCACTTCTATACCTCATCACATGTAGTTGCCCTCTCCCCACTTCTATACCTCATCAGATGTAACCATTCTCTCTCCATAGCCTGTCTAAATCTGACTTCTTAAAAGTGCAAAGTATGAATGATAATATCTGAGTAATGAAAATTTAACCTGAGTACCCATTTTACTTCTGGTAAGCTGAATCTTTATATGTGACTTCTTCTTGTTCTCTGGCACATTATAGTGCGATTCAGGTAGGAAGTGAAGTATATGGGTTAACAGGGTTTTCAGTGACACTTTGATGAATGATGTTTGCAGTAATATGCATTGTGGCGTGACCCACATACATACCTGTAATTGAACATATCGACCTGCCTGCCTTGTGTGTAACGGCATGTCTGTCTGATGGGCTCTTTTTAGGTCAGCCCTTCAGACTGGACCCTAAGTCAGCCCACAGGAAGCTGAGGGTTTCCCACGACAACCTGACAGTGGAGCGTGAGGAGACATCGTCCAAGAAGAGCCACGCGCAAGACCGCTTTTCCAGCCAAGGCAACTACGGTGTCTCCGGAAACGTGTACATCGACAGCGGACGGCACTACTGGGAGGCCCTGATTGGTGGGAGCACATGGTATGGAAGCTGATTTCTGGGCTGATGATGGCATCTGCCAATCATTTAATGGGATGGTCATATTTAACCACATCCAGATATCTGCTAGTCTGCCAATCATTTAACAGGACGCTCATGTGCAACCACACCTAGATATCTGTCAGTCCACCAATCATTAAACAGGATGCTCATATTTAACCACACCGAGATATCTGCAAATCTGCCAATCATTTAATAGGATGGTCATATTTAATTACACCCAGATATCTGCCAATCTACCAATCATTTAACGGGAGGCTCATATGCAACCACACCTAGATATCTGCCAATCTGCCAGTCAGTTAACCACATATTATTCTTGCAGTTTTTCTCAGTTGCTTTGGTACAAAAAAAAAAAATTGTACAAACTGCACCAATGGATTTCCCGCAAAAGCCTGTAACTTTCTCAAAATCTTTAGTTTATCCCTCAAAAGTAAATATTTATGTGAATGAACTTGTCAGTGCACCAGAATGATAAGTCTTTGTCATTGTTCATGAACAAGATAGTCAAAATACCTAACCAAATTGTCATTAGAACAGCGTATTCTAAGTATTTTCCAGTGTAAACCATGACTATGGTTTTGATGACAATGATTGAAAATGTATAAAGTTGTACTTTTTCTGTATGGCACATATGCATTTCAACAGGACAATGTTACATATTCTGTGACACACAATCACACACATATAAGTAAAGACAGGTCAGGTCAGGTTGGGGAGCATGTGCTGATGCAGCGCATTGCCTCACCCACGACATGGCGAAATTCCTCGGGATTCCAGCTGACGACCTCCCAGGCAGACACACGGCCCAGTCCCACCCTCCGGAAATGGCCATCCATCTGACACAGCCAGGTGTTACGTGGGCGTCCCCTCGGCCTGGTCCAGCCACTTGGATTCTCAAAACTGAGGATCCTATGAGCCAGATCACCCTCGGGGAATCGCACCACAAGACCATAGTGCCGTAACTGATGCTCCCTCACAATGCAGGTAATGTGCCTCATTCGGGACTCATCTAGCAACCAGTCATTCAACACAAAGTCAAACCAGTGGTGCCCAAGGATTCTCCGAAGAGACACAGTACCAAAGGAGTCAGTCTTCGTCTCAGGTCACTGGATAGCATCCATGTCTCACAGCCATACAGCAAGACAGGGAGCACCAGGACTCTAAAGACTTGGACCTTTGTCCTCTTGCAAAGATATCGGGAACGCCACACACCCCTTTCCAGTGACCTCATGACCCCCCCCCCCCCATGCTCTCTCAATCTGTCGCTGACTTCATAGGAAGAGTCACCCGAGACATGAATGTTGCTGTCAAGGTAAGTAAGTCTTGCGACAAGGTCGACATTCTCAAACAGACACACTATTGATGGCGGTGTCTAAGAAGTCATTAAATGCCTGGATCTTGCTCTTTATCCAGGACACCCGTAATCCCAGACACTCAGACTCCTCTCTCAGTCTCTCGAGAGCCCCGATCAGAGCCTCCATTGACTCCACTAAGATCATAGCATCATTGGCAAATTCAAGATCAGTAAATCTTTCTTCATTAATGGATGCCCCACAGCTGCTAGATCCCATGACCCTGCCCAACACCCCGTCTATACAAGCACTGAAGAGAGTAGGAGCAAGAGCACACCCCTGGTGAACCCCAGAATCAACTGGGAAGAATGCGGAGATTCTCCCCCCACTGTGCACAGCACTCACAGTACCAGTGTACAGGTCGGCCGTGACATCCAGCAACTTGTCCACGAAGTCTCAGGATGTCCCACAGGTCATCTTGAACAACTGAAAGTAACTGTAACTTTAATTTAAAATAAAGTTGTCCTCCGAAGAGGAGGGAGATGGTGGGCAGAAAAGAAAAGAACAACTGAGTCAAATGCTTTATGGAACCTCAACGAACCTCTGCCAATATTTGCGCTTGTGCTCAATGAGAACCCTCAGTGTCAGGATACAGTCGGTGTTAGACTTCTTAGGCGTGACACCAGACTGCTCCGGTTGCTGACAGGCAAGCGAGTGATCACAGATCCTGTTAATGGTGACCCTTTGAAGTACCTTACCCGGCACTGAGAGCGGTGTTATCCCTCTGTAGTGGCCACAATCCAGGCGATCACTCTTCCCTTTCCAGATAGGGACTACAAGAGCAGCAAAGATTGCTTGCAATACCTGGAGGACAGCCTTACCACCAGCCTGGAGAAGTTCACCCCGGATACCACAGATCCCTGCGGCCTCCCCTACCCGGGAGTGAGATTGGGTGGTTCACAGCTGATTGGAGGATCAGCCTCGGGAACCGTGGACCCAGAGATGCCCAACATCCTAGCTGGAGGATCAGCTTTAAACAACTGCTCAAAGTAGCCGGCCCAGCAGGTCACAACTGCAGTGTCATCTGTAAGGACCGTTCCATCACCCGCCCTGACTGCAAGTCTCCGAGGAACAGATTCAGATGTGCATAATGCTTCGAGCCCTCGCGGCTGTCCTCCTTAGTTCCTGATACAGACTGAAGTTGCCAGCAAGGCCTGCGCTGTGACTCTCATTAATATCCAGGGTACCCTGTGAGATGAAACCCCTCCTTCTGGGAACACCGGCAACACCAACACAATTATCGGCAACCTTCAGGGTCTTATCACAGAAGGTCTCCCACATCACATTAGAGTAACCAGTTTTTGATTTTTTTTTATCTGATTTGAGGGTCACTTGGGGTCAGTGCTGTAATATCCTTCTCCTGCATTGGGGATTTGATCTCCGGGTGGAATGTGTGGGTGTTTGTGTAACTTTTCCATGGTCTCTATGTGATTGTGTGAAGGATTTCTGTTGGCTTAGGTGGATTGGCATTAATACCAGTTTCTCTTGGTGTGTGTGCCCTGTGACAGATACCCAGCCATTCTGAGACCAATTTTTTACCTCTTTTATTTCTATTAACCATTATGGTGCAGATGTATTTTGAACATGAATGCCATGACCAGTGACTGTATGGTTTTGCACAAAGATTCCCCATTTATTTGTCCCCAAAAACCAGATTCCATAAACAACATAAACCCAAGGGCCATTGATTGTTCATGCAAACCAAGAATTTGACATGAACTGAATTAGGCTGCAGAGGAAAAATTTGTTGCTGATGTCATGTTTGGTCCAGGTTAAATGGTTCTGACTGTCCCATGGTCTTGGCAGGTATGCAGTGGGAATCGCCTACAAATCAGCTCCGAAGCACGAGTGGGTCGGCAAGAACTCGTCCTCCTGGGTCCTGTGCCGCTGTAATAACTCCTGGCTGGTGCGGCACAACGGGAAGGAGGCGGTGGTGGAGCCCTCGCCACACCTGCGGCGCGTGGGCGTGCTGCTGGACTACGACGGAGGCTCACTGGCCTTCCACGACGCCGTCAGCTCGCAGCACCTCTACACCTTTGACATCGCCTTTGCCCAGCCCGTCTGCCCTGTCTTTAGCGTCTGGAACAAGTGCCTGACCGTGCTGAGTGGGCTGCCCATCCCCGATCACCTGGAGAACGTGGATCTGGACAATTAGGGGACACCCAGGGACAGGAGAATTCCACGAGCAGTCGGGCCGTCTCGACTCATCCGGGCAGATTTGTGTTCCTGTGCTGTGTGAATTTTAAACAGAAGCCATGGTTTAAAGTATTTTTACTTTAGCTTATACTGGTAAATAGCTATAAATTATTTATGGGGAAAAACAGATTAGAAATATTGTAAATTTCTTCCTGCTTTGCACATTCTTTACTGTGATATTTATATGTAGAGGACTTTGGGCTGATGAATGGTATACAGTATAGAGAAGATTATGTTCGTGCAATCCTGTAGATTTTACCTGGAGAGGTAACCAGCACTGTCACTGGGCTCACGTTGCTCCCAGATAGCAGGAGAGGAGCTAAAAACGAAATGACTCTGATGTACAACCGGGAAGCAAAGCGAAAGGTCGGCTTCCTGTGGCGTGTGGAATGGAGGTCTCCTCATCTCATCTCATCTCATCTCATCTCAATCTTCTCCTAGTCTGAGGAGGTGCAGTCCTCTCATCTCCTCCTCTCCTGGTCTGTGGAAGTACGATCCTTTCATCTCCTCCTCTCCTGGTCTGAGGAAGTACGATCCTTTCATCTCCTCCTCTCCTGGTCTGAGGAAGTACGATCCTTTCATCTCCTCCTCTCCTGGTCTGAGGAGGTGCGATCCTTTCATCTCCTCCTCTCCTGGTCTGAGGAAGTACGATCATTTCATCTCCTCCTCTCCTGGTCTGAGGAGGCGCGATCCTCTTGCCACAGCGCCTCAATCCCCTATGCCAGCTTTTGTGTCGTGTTCACTGGGTGTGCTATTGCCTTCTCTGTCTAACATACAAAGAAACATACACGCCTCTGCCTCTGGGATCTGTACTTCCTGGGTATGTCTCATGGATACTGAGGCACTTTCTCCAAATTGGTACGGATAACAGCTAAAACATGCTCCTATGTAATTTCCCTCTGCTGCACAGGCTATGAAAAATTTGTTTTGCTTTTGTACATTTGTTTTAAACCTTCCACCCTATTTTTCCTTAAAACAGTGGCTGAACAAACAGATACATATGCTAAGGAATTACATGGCTTTCTGACTGATTACTATAGTAAATACAGCTTTTTAGTGTACAGTTTCACCAATATCTGTGCAGTCTGTCTGTTGTCGTCATTTTAGGAAGCCATTCCCATACTTATCAGAAATACCTCTGGTAACCATGGTGGACAGAACCACAGTACTGACCCTCAGCTCTGCTTGTGCTGCTTTGATTTGTGTAAAACATCAAAGCCATGGAGGCCAAGGAGCCGTTCCTCCAGCCTCCGATGGGACTTAACTGCAGGAAAACTTATTTTGCATTTGCGGCTCCTTTCCCTGTTTATTTTTGGTTTTTTAGGAAAAACTTGAAGTTTGGCTCACCGTAATAGAAAAATAACTGTATTCACTGGACATACCTTCACTGTGCGAAAATGTGTAGGTTTTCCCTGAACAAGGATTTACTTTGTCCTTTTTTACATTCCACACTAGTGACATAATGACTTTAAATCTTGTGAATGCAGCTAGAGAATAAACAACTAATTTGTCCACATGCTTGGATCACATTGCAAGTAGGTTTTGTGAAAATTAAAATAAAATGGTATATAAAGCACCGTCTGTGATATCTTTTTTTGTACATTCAGCCTGTACATATATATTCACGCCAACTGCTTTGATTCTCCTGAATGTTTTTTCCTGAAATTCACAACAAAGACTCTTTACCATCCTCTAAGGTGTTGGGCCCCCGCTGATGCGCAGGGCACCTTGTGAGGTGCTGGGACCCCACTCAGCTGCTCGGTAAATATCTAATGGAGAAAACAACATTCTTTTTCCACTTTGCTGGCTACTATAAATAGAGCTCTAAGGAATTGCGTCATTGCTATATGTTCAGGAACTGTTTCTAAGATTAGCCTTCAACCTGCCATATTGTCCTGAGAACTTCCACCAGACAACTTCCTCCCTCATATTTTCCCACGTTAGTGGTGAGAATGTCTGTTTAATCTTTTACCCACAAGAACTACAAAACAAAAAACAACAAAGCACCAGGACTTCCTCTTCAGGAGAAGGCGGAGGAAAAATACTCCTGTGTGTGTGTGTCTGTGTGTGTGTGTGTGTTTGTGGATTAGGTTTATATTACTTTCTGGGGACCAAGTGTCCCCCACAATGTAATAAAAACCTCTTGTTTGATGTTGTTGGGACCATTTTTCGGGTCCCCACAAAGATCTGTGAATTCAATCGAAAAACTAAAAATGCCAAAAGTTTTGTATTTTGTTTTGTTACTTATGCTAAGGTTAAGGTTAGGGCAGGGTTGGGGTTAAGGGTGTTGTGATTGGGATGACAGTTTTTCCTCATACAAATGAATGGAAGGTCCCCATTTAGATTGGTATGCCAACATCTCTGTGTGTATGTGTGTGTGTGTACGAGTGTGTGTGTGTGTGTGTGTGTGTGTGTCTGTTTCTGTTCTGCTGGTGTCATGGATTCAGCAGAAAAAAGCTTTGTGATATTGTTCTTTAAAGAATTATTAAATATCACTTAAAGATTGAGCAAACCAAAAAGAAAATTATGGCAAAAGAGATACCTGCACACAACCCTACATTTTGCCTTCATTAATTTACTTGGTAGACATTTTTCACCACAAAAATTCAGAAAATTACTGATTAATTAAATGCAGTAATGAGTAAGTACAACAATAAGACTTAGCTACTACTCTATATATACAGCTACTACTGTTATTTAATGTATATTAGTACTAGAATGTAAGTGATTTAAATTGGAATTTCACTTGCTGTTATTTTTTAAACAATGCTTTATTTTCAAGGACTCCTTTACCACCACATCAACCTCCTGCGGACGCCCGGATGTCTTCTCACATCCTTCCTCCAGTACTGTCACTTAAGGACCAAGCAGCTGTCACATGCAGAGGACAAAGCAGGAACTGCCAGTAACCTTATAACTGAAGCAGTACCTCAAACCCGATTGTAACAACACTGGGCTTCACCTTAATCGTCTTTTCCAGGACAAAGACCACTTTTCTGTGACTGGGGTGGTCCATAAACACCATGCTGCTTCTAGATGAGCGCAGTCAGTGATCCCATCAGATGACAAATTGGGCTCCTCGGTTACTTTCTAAAGTAATGAAGACTCACAAGCAGTAATTAAGTGACATTTTCTACCATTTATATGTTTTTTCTAAGAATCACAAGCAGTTTTAAATTATGACCGTCAACACAAAAAGTAATATATAATTATAGCAGGGTTTTTGGTCTAAAGAATCGTAATACTTTTGTGTAAATTATTTTAATGGAATATAAAACTTTATCCAAAGGGGCACTATTTCATTTAGGGGCTCAAATTAGTGAGAGCAGGAAATTAGCATGCAAACTAAGAACAAAATTGTGGCAGCTGTTGACATCCCCAAGGAATTATAGCAATAAAAACATATTAAAGCCTACAGACAGAGTAGGGCAGTACAGTCCTACACTTAGCTACACTTACATACTCTTATCAGAAAACAATTTCTTAACATTTACAGGACTGGCTGCTCAAAGACACGGAACCACACAGAGTCAATTCCGGAGGGAAACATGGTTTGCTATGTTGTGCCAAGTGAGATGTTCTTAGATTGAACGCGCTTTTTGTCACTTGAAAAAACTGAAAATGCTCAGTGCAAAAAATGACCATGTGGCTTAGACATGCATCGACTGGGTAGCGGGTTTGGTGGCAGAGTCACGTGTCCCAGCAGCATCGACTGGGTAGCGGGTTTGGTGGCAGAATCACGTGTCCCAGCAACATGCTCATTATTACCGCAGTATGGGAAAGTCCGCATGCACTTTCTTCACATTTTTACTTTGCTCATTTTTCTGCCTTAATTCATTATTCTTATTATGCTTCATGCTTTTTTGAGAATTTAAAGAGCATGTTTACATTATTTAGACTTCACCGTTCTCCGCTGATCTGGTGAGAGTGCAAAAGAACATTGCTCATAACAAATTAATGGAATGATAAAATGGGTAATTTTAATCAACATTTGCTTTCTACAGCATGACAGGCATAAAAAGGGAAAGGCAAATTTTGTACAGCTTTTTAAAAAATGGCTGGGAAAAAATGGCTATAAGGCTTGTTAGATGTAATTTCTGTTTAATAAGACGCCTTCTTTTTTACTTCACAGTGGCTCAGGAATTGATAAATACAGCACATTAACTTCCCATCTTTGCTTATCTAACAGCAGTTTTAAAGACATGATGGGGCACCAGTTCATGAAGAGTACAGAATCATAAAAGAGTAAGTCTGCCCCCTAGTGGCAAAATGCCTCTGCGCTTCCAAACGTTTCAGTGTGTCTTTGACAGTACCCAAATATTGTCAACTATGAACAGATTAAACCGAAATGTCTTATGTTCTTGGTTCCAACATTCTAACTGGAAACAGGCAGGTACTTCATCACTCAAATTTCATAATAAAGTTACTGGAAAAAAAATTAGATTAAAAAAGTTTTACACTGCCTGAGAACCTGACCAATGCTGAAAATGAAGTAACATTACATAGGCCTGTACAGTATAAAATACAGATGACCAGTAAAATTGAAATTGCAATCAATATTGTTTGCCTCGCCGAAAAAAAATCACTTTTTTGAATGAATGAACAAATCCAGAAACAAACAAGCAAACAGATAGATTACAGGCCAATGCATTACAGAAGAAATTACTGAAAAATGCATTTAGTTATAAATGAAAAGGAAAAGCTACATTTCCCCAGCTAGGATTGAATTTAAAGTTAAACCTTCAGTTCCTCTTATGCTGGAGGAGCGTGTTTTTGCCCTTGGGCCTTTGAATAAAGGCCCTTAACCAGAATCCCTCCAGGCATTGGCTGTCACGCCCAGCCCTTCCGGCCAACCTTGCCCCCCAGGTCTCCACCCGGGGTTTATTAGCCTCATCACACGTCCCTGCCCCCCAGTTAATTACTCCCAGCTGTTGTGTGTTAGGTCCAGTGCTCCCTAGGCCTGTACTCACAAATCTGGTCATTATTGCTTGTCCGGTCCCCTGTGCTTGTGCTGCCCTCCTGAATAAACTGCCCCGCGTAGGATTTCACCTGTGAAAATGCTGCATTGTGGGTCTGCCCTTCCCTGAGTATGTCACAGGCTGAGCCCACTTTCTGTATTTAATTTGGATAACAGCATCTACTAAATTAATGTAAATTTGATAATGAAATCCAGGGTACAGTCAACCTCTCCAAAGAGGATTTTCACTTTTATTGCTTTTACTCAATACTATTCTCTATTTGTAGAGTATTAGGGATTGACGAAATAGCATATATCTGTAGTGCCTGTATACAAATATGCATGGGGCATAAGGCAAGGACTTACCCTGGGATGGGTATCAGTGCATCCTGGGGCATGCACTCTCTGTGGACAATTTAAAGATGCCAGTGCACCCAACTACTTGTCCTTGGCTGGCAGGACCTTCACACATAGCCTCCAGCAGGGTGATTGGTGAGGAGTTTTATCCTTTTAGCCGCACTACATGTTCATAGACAAGACCAAAAGTCAGTCTGCTGTTAACAAGCACCACGGTTACTCCAGCACCACTGTGTGTCTAAGCAGTGCAGGCTTAGACTCTTAAAGCACTTAGCCATGCAAAAAGTGAATGTGCCATAGTTTACGGGATTTGTGCGTCACATCTGTGACGGTTATGAAGATGCTGACGACTGAGCAGCAGCTTTCTGCATAAGATCTGTAATAGAGCAGAGTGTTAAATCTTTCTACCGTCTTTTATTAGAATGAGCACAAAAGGCAGCCGGGATCCAAAGCAGATGTGACTAAGTTTCATGTGATTGTGGCCCCTGGTGGCTGGTTAAAGTCTCAGTCAGAGAGAGTCTGGTGACACCACTTCCATTTAGCGGGCTGGGAGAATCCCAGTATCAGTGTCAACCATGAATGAAGCCTCACTCTGGCACTGGGATAACTAACACAGGACAAAGGCCTTTGCATCAATTGGAAATCTGACCTCATTCACATTCCTTTGTCAACAAGAAACTTGACACTCTGCACTCAATATGGGAGGCTTACAAACAAATCAGGTTATTGGCAAGGGACACTGGGACATGATTCCGAGATTAAACCACAGCATATAAACAAAAGTACTCCGGTAACATAATTATATGAAGATTACCTAACACAATATAGATCAAAGGTGCAAGTGATTAATTAACTATTGAGAATCAACACTCCTGCAAAATGCAAACCCACAGCGACATACCACAATCCCATCGGACATCTGCAAACCTCGGGTTTCGTTACCTGAACTAAAAAGAAGTCAAGACGACTCAGAATGCCCACGATGCACCAAGCTCCCTCCACAGCCACGTCAAGCATAACCGGTGCCTCCGATCCTGAGGAAATGTAAACTTCCACTGGTGAGAAAGGAACCATGCTGAAAAACTTTACATTTGTAGCAGAATTATGTTACTGTTACTTAATTACATAAACCAAGTAGCAGCCTTTCACACTCCTAAACTTACACAACCGGATTTCCTCAGAACAAAAGCAGTCTACCAAAGTTAACTGTCCCAACACCTTTATACCATTAGCAATGAACTAATACCTAGCACCCATTACCTAATAAGTCCTAATGTCCCAGCTGTCACATTATTATTAAGAGAAATGCATAGAACAAACAGAGAATTTATTGCTATTGGTCAACTTATTAAGTTAATTAACTTATAACACAGATGTACTACCATTATATAAGTACTTAACATTAGCAAAATGTACAGCTGTGTAAACTGGTAAATTGGTGCTAATCAGTTTACATAAAGAAACTCAGGGCCAGTGGAGTATAAATTGTAGTTTTTTCATCATGTGGGCATACAGCTGCACATATTTACTGCAATAACTTAATATTTACGGTGTTTTTGCAGAGAACAGCTGTTATAGTCGATGTATGACCTTGTCTACAAGGACTGAGAACACGACTCTCTGCTTCTGCTTTATGTCTCATAACAACATTCTCCTTCTTAAAGTATTTTATTTTATAATTGGCTTGCTTCATCCTCCCCATACAAGGTTACTCTCCTTCACGTTTAATTGGATATATAGTTTTGATCTGAAACCATGTTTGAAAAGATCTAATTCAACGTGGTTGCCCAGAATTCAAATACCATTTTCTTTTAATTTTAAAAACATAATTCCTCTGCTTGAAGGTAATAAGCTCAGATTTCCTGCATTATCCATGTTAATAGTTTTTGCACCCTTGGGGAACTAAGGGGGACGAAGAATATATCTTTAATATTAAAGAATCCCCACTTCTAATTTGTTGCTGCGCCTCCCCTTCCTGTTACAGGTCGAGCCCTGGCCTCCAGGCCTGATGATGTCATGATAACCTGCATGTCAGCCAGGGGGCGCCGTTACGAGGGTCCTGTGCCAGATGCAAAGGCTGCTATGTACAGGTGAATTTGCTTAATTATTGGCTCTCAAGTAAACTGATACTTCGGAGATGAGAGTAAGCAGATAAATAGGCTTCAGAATTGCTGATCAAACTGCAAATGTAATATCTGTACCAGTAATAGTACAGAAGCAAGTAACTGTGGATGAAGACTTCAGGTACGTAAAGATATAGTAAATGCAGAAATAGCTTGGTTGTTAAACACAGAGCTCATAGCTGTAACTTCTCTTTTTAATCTTCATTTAATTTCAGACAAAGAGACTATTAGCAATTAGGAGGCTGATTTGGGACATTTCTGAATCAAAGGTTTTTAAAGGTTCTGGTGCTGAACTTGTAAATTGAGTGGTGTTTTAAAGTCGTAGTTGAATTTATGGGGTCCTAATTATTAGCTAGTGATGCCTTGAATCTTTAATATTAATATTTCAATATATTCGGCTTCTTCTGAGTCATATTCATTTTCATGAAATTGTTTTCATTTTTGTCATGTACCCAATAATAATACATAAAAATAGTAGCTTACCCTTTCACGGATGGTGTGGGTTGTTATAGCAAGAAGCATGATAGGATGCATATTTTGAATACTTCATTGTGTAATGATGTCCAGACTTTACACTACAATATCGTTTAAGACTGAAAAGAGGTGTTCAGGTTAAACGCTGTATCTGCGATGATACGTGCAAATTACAAATTGAAAGTCATTCACCGCCCCCTTCTGGAAAAATTGTCAGTATTATTATTTATTAGTACCATATACAGTTAAGTCCATTTCGACTCCCGGTGACCACACAAACGGCATTGTTATAGAATTTTTGGTCTTCTTCTAACAAACGGACTCCCGCACACACACTTGTGAGGTTACAAGCATTTATTGACAACCTCAGGCAGAAATTATCGGGCAAAAACCTAGTCTGGGGAGGCTTGGGGACAGGATACCAGACTTGAAATCGCGGAGCGGGGTTGCTGGCGGGGTACACAGAAATCCTGGAGTCGGGAGCCTTAAGTCTGTCCTGGACACAGACTGCAGACATGAGGAGGACACACGGAGTAACTTCACGGTGTGGGAGGGCTGGAAGTGAGATTAGCTTGATGGGCAGCAGATAAAGGTAACATTGCTCCACACGTCTCATATGGGAATAATTATAATAATTTGCATCAATCCATGGATCATACTTGGTCTAAATGGTATGAGATTAATTGCAGACAGCTGTGTTCTCGCATTCTAATAGTCGGGAGGAAAGGCGTGACAGAACCCCCCACCCCCCCAATGGCCACAAACTGGAGGCAGAGGTCTTCCATGGGCGCCCACTGGCTCACAGAGTGGGCTGATCTAGGTGGTCCTGGTGCAACTGGACCACCATGGCTGGATCCAGGCCGACACCCAGGATCGCTCTTCTGAGCCGTAACCCTCCCAGACCCCCAAGGACTGCAGCTGGCCCCATCTGCGTCGCAAGTCTAGAAGGGCCTGAATGGAGAAATCCTCCACCGGGATCGGAGGAGGGGGACCGGACAGATCCATGGGAGGATCTGCCAGACGGTAGCGGACAGGTTTCAGGAGTGACACATAAAGGTAGGGGAAATGCAATATACTCGTGGAAGTTGCAGATGGTAAGTAACAGAACCCACTTTCTGGAGCAGCTAAAAGGGACCAATGTACTTTGGTCCCAACTTACAGCCGGGCAGGTAACCAGAGGTTCTAAGTGGAGAGCCAAATTTGGTCCCTGGGAAGGAAAGTTGGGCCAGGTCAACGTCTTGCATTCCGCCTGTTTCTTCTGAATGACGGAATGCTTACAGAGGAGTCGGTGGGCCCATGACGAGTCACAATGATTCCGTCTGTACCACTCCTCTATGGATGGTATGTTGCTGGGAGTCCCAAGGGAAGAGAGGGGACTGAGAACCACTGACACACTGAAAAGGTGAGAGGTGAGTAGAGGATTAAGTATGTGATTTCTTGGTGTACACAGCCCAGGCTAGGTACTAGGACCCTTCGAGTAGCACACATCAGGTGAAGCATCTTTCTAACCTCCTGGTGTGCTGTCTCAGTGAGCCCATTGGACTGGGGGTGATATGCCGAGGTGAGGTTGAGGGATATGCTAAGACAGGTACAGAGGGCACGGAATACTTTTGCAGTAAATTGGGGCCCTCAGCTGTATACAATGTCTTCAGGAATCTCATAGCGGTGGAATACCCATGTAAACAATAAGTCTGTTAACTCAGAAGAAGAGGAAACTCCTGACTCAGTCTAGGAGAATCAGTCTATACATTTTAGGGAAGCGATCCATGATCGTCAGGATAGTAGTGTAACTAGAGAAGGTAAGTCAGTGATAAAGTCTAGGCCTATATGGGACCATGAACGAGTAGTCATGGGAAGGGGTTGAAGGAGACTGGTGGGTGGCATTAAGGATACCTTATTCTGGGCATACATGGGACAGGAATGCACATACTGCTTCACTTCTTGTTGCCAGCCAGGCCACCAGTACCACTGGGAAATCAAGCGAGTAGTGGTGGTAGTAGGAGTTCTGAGTGCCCGGGTGGCCCAGTCCCAACAAGGTATGCACCCTCTGGAGCACCATGTTGCGTAGCTGGGCCTTCCGAACACCTTCCCTGATGGGCAATCAGCAGGTGGGGGCTGCCATTGGTTTTCCTCTTCCAACTGTTCTTCCACAATTACTATTGTTGTAGTTGCACTCAGAAGGAGTATGTTTTTTCGAAAAGAAAGCACATGAGTGTGTCTTACCAGTGGCCAGGTCGCTTTGTGACAGAATGGCCCCAATGCCGACTTCTGAGGTGTCTATCTCCACCACAAAGGGTTGGGAGAAGTCAAGTTAGCCCAACACAAGAGCAAAGCAGAACCGGCCCTTCAGTCAGTGAAAAGCTACACTTGCCTCCGGGGACCACTGTAGCTTGGACCCTTGGGCTCGGAGGAGGTTAGTTAAGGGACCAGCTACCTTTCTAAACCCTCTTATAGAGCGCCAACCAAAATTCACACACCCCAGGAGGCGTTGCAGGTCCTTCACAGTGCATAGCTGTCGCCAGTCTCGGACATCCTTTACTTTATCTTTGTCCATCTCCACATCAACCAGGTGGTTCTGGTAGCCTAAGAACTTGATGGTGGTCTTTTAGAACTTGCACATTTCCCCTTTAACATACAGATGGTTATCCTTAAGCCATTGAAGCACAGTACACACATGAGGCACATGCTGCTCCAACAAATCTGAATAATCCAAGATATCATCAATGTATACTAGGACAAATCTATGCAACATATCACTCAGAATCTCCCCCATGAAGAACTGGAAGATCGAGGGACTATTCACTGATCCGTAGGGCATCACACGATACTCATACTGACCAGTAGAGGTAACACAGGACGTCTTCCACTCATCCCTGGATCGGATCTGAATCAGTTTGTATGTGCTTCATAGGTCTAGCTTGGTAAAGATCTATGTGGATGTGAGGTGATCCAGGGCAGATGGGATGAGTGGAAGGCGTTCATGGCAGTTTTTGGTTATTGCATTAAGCACCCAGTAGTTAATAAAGGGATGTAGTCCACCATCTTTCTTCTTAACAAAGAAGAAGCTTGAGGTAATGGGGGAAGTAGATGGATGGATGATACCTTGTTTGAGGGCCTCTGGGACATACATTTTCACAGCTTCTCACTCTGGACAGGAGAGTGAGAAGATGTGTCCTCTCAGGAGAACGGCTCCTTGTATTAGCTCGATGGTGCAGTCTGACGTGCGATGGGGTGGGAGCCCAAGTCCCTTTGACTTACTTAATACATCACGGAAATCCTGGTACCAATGAGGGATGGAGGACATGTCCTTGGGCTGGGGACTCTCCACGGACAACACCCTACAAGGTAGCACAAGTTCGAAAAATTCTTCAGACTAGGACCGGATGTCTGTTACCTTCCAGTCTATGTGAGGGTTGTGTTTGCAACTGCTCAGCAGGGTTAACTGCTGAGCAGTTGGTCCAGGTGATGATCGATGTACAATCCGCATTGCACGAGGAACATCTTCCAGGTGTCTGGGTTGCCGTCATATCGGTTTGGCACAGTGAAAGGCACCTAGGACGACTGCCAAGGTGGAGCACAGACTTCAAGGTGAGGGAGGGCTGGAAGGATGTGGGTTGGTGGTTGACGGGCAGATTGGGCAGGGCCAGCAGGGTGGAACGGAGCTAGATAGAAGACAAAGGTAAGATTGCTCTGCATGATAAATCAACAATAAATCCCGTCAATCCATGGATCGCACTGGGTCTAAATGGTATGAGGTTAATTGCGGACAGCCGTGTCCCCGCGATCTCATGGGGGTGAGGTGGGTGTGACACTTCTCATACATTATTTTCAAGGGAAAGGCATACGTGAAATAAAATAATGGCTATAATGTCTTGTGATTCATGTGCTTATCAAGAAAAGTTATGGGAAAATAGATATTTTAATCTTTGAATAAAAAAATGAGAGAGATATAGCTTCTTTTTATTTTTCCAATGTACTCCGCAGTCTGTCATTAATATGCATGCAGCACAATGTGCAGGGCTTCAAAAACTGCACTTCAAACAGTTATATTCCACAGCTTCAGTGTTAGATACTAAACAAACTAATGAAGTTCCTCACATCATGCTGTTTTTCCACTTGTTAAAAGTAAGACATTTGGACCCTGATATAAGGCCCTCATTAGCTAATGAGGTGCCCATACATAGCTTTGAGGCACAAAATGCTGCCGGGTGTGTATGTTCTGCTGAGTGAAACGGTTGCTGATGTTAAGTAGGAGTGAGATTATTCTCCTGTCAATATCTTAAGAAAACAGAACAACTGTTTTGAGTTAAAGGTCCTCCCAGGACTGGGTCCTTGGTCGCTACACTTAGCATGGCTGCTGGAGCAGCTGAAGAATCTCTCCATATTTTCCTAGCCTGTTTAGTACTCGTAGCGTCCACCTAGTTCCGGTATGCATACCTAAATATTGTCACACGGGCCTGTGTTTGGCATATGTACTGTTGTTATGCCCGTACCTACCATTGAGGACACCGAGGTCAAGTATTCAGTATTTTTCCTGCAACTCCAATAACCACAACCCATTACGGAATACACCTAGGAAGGGCTAACACTTTTGACCATGATGCCGTGATGTTTTAAAAATCATTGCTACGGTCCAGATTGCTGTAATGGCATTTCTATTAATAAGAATTTCAAAAGATAATCAATTGCTTTTTTTCCCTCAGTTCTGTTGAGTTTTGGATGTCATTTCTTGCTGTTTTCCTTTTTAAATGTATTATGCGACATGCAAATTTGTGCTTGTGGTTTTAATCTAGAGTGGGTGCAATGTGACTGAGTTTGCTATTGCTGGTGCTATTCCTTATTTTATCTTTCTGTGTCGTCCCTCTTGTGGTCTTAGACTGGAGTGTTTAGAAGCTTGTTAGTAGGTCAGGGACTATTTGATCGGGGTGGGAACTCCACACTGGAGGCTTCCTTGTTGTGTGGGAAGACCTTTGTTTATCCCTGAAAGCAGCCAGTAAGCTTATGGGTTTGCAGTGTAACAGGCTTACAGGCCTGGGGGTACAATTACCCAGCATGCACAGCTAGTTAATCACAATCAGCCAATCATTCCATTTCCCCGCTGCTGGTGGCTTCAGTAGACAAGGTTACATCTTCTACAGCCTCCTGTGATGATCGCTTACTGCTCTTGTTTCTCTGTGAGTTTTCTGGTCATGGAGCTTGGTTAATATATTCCTTTAGCTAATAGAAAGGACATTTGAAGTGAATAAAGTCTGACTTCCAATTACACCAACACCCAGGGCTAGTGTGTGGCTGTCTTTGCTGCCTGAAGTTACTGTTACTACCTACCAGCTATGTACCTGTTAGTGCACTAACATTGACCTCAGGATTTCTGGGAACTATTAAAATGATTCCTTCTTCACACATGTGCATCAGCATCACTCAGAGCCATTTTAAAGGTGAAGGGGGGCACCAGGGGGCCCATTCAGATTTGGGGGTCTCCCCCCGGTCCCCATCACAGGGCACACACATACCGTTCACATCTCCAATTTGGCAACTCCAGTTAACCTCAGCATATTTTTGGACTGGGGTGGGGGACCGGACTACCCAGAGGAAACACCATGACTACGCAGGAAGAACATTCAAACTCCACATACATGGAGCCACAGCAGAGACCAGAGGCAACAGCGCTAACCATGCTAATTACTGCACCACTATGCTGCCCCCGTTGTCAATATATGCATAGAATTTTGATTATGGTGTTGGTGCACTATTTTGAAAAATAGTGCTGTCTAAGACAATATGCTTTGTGTCACTGACAGAAAGGGGAAAGAGATTTGAGCAGCTGGTAATTCTAGGTATAGAAGCTGAGTTACTCCTGAGTTTCTCGCTTTGGTAGCTCTGGCGTACGGCTGCACTTCAGAACTTCATATAGCTGTGATTTACATTGGAGGAGGATTTTGAATCTAATGTGTTGGAAACAAACATGCAGCAGCATGCTGGGCATCTTTTTGCTTTATTCTTGGATGTAATTTCATAAATCATTTCACCACTAGAGGTCGTAGAAGGAACTGTTAAGAGGTTTTATGATGACTTTGATTTCTGAGTTCAACCCCAGTGCAAGCAGGGGGAAAGTTGGATATATACAATTTAAGCGCAAATCTTAACAGTGTCATTTTGTACTTTGGATACAACCCCAGTTCTAAAAACACAAACATTTTTTTGAGTATCCGCAGTACTTGTTGAGTTGAGCCTTAGGCTCCTATTCAGCACTGAAGAAGGATGGACGGCAGTTCTGTGTTCTGCTAAAGCAAAATTATGTGCTAAGGAGAACCTCTGTTCCATCCACTTCCCCTTAATGATGCTCTTGCTTTTGCAGTGATGAACAGCCACAAATAAATGGCCTGCAAATAATCGAATGCCGAGCCCTTGTTCAGATGAATGCTGTGGTCCACCGGCCCATGCTGCTATGCATCATGGGGGTCCTGGAGCTCATTTCAGGCAGCAGTCCACCACAGATGGGATGCCAAAGCACACACTCCCAGTCATATATGCACTATCTAGACATGCCTGTTAGCCTAGCCGCATGTATTTGTGCTGCAGGAGAAAAGCAGAGCACCCTGAGGAAATCCGCATGACCAGAGCAGAGCCAGGGTTCGAACCGCAAGCCCTGCAGCATTACACAACTGCTGAACCACCAATGCTAATAAAATACTATATTTTTATTTAGAATTCACCATAAAATTCACCATCCTCACTTACCTTATAGTATTTAATTTAAATCAATTTACATCTATTTAACTTCATTTTAATTTTAGCTGTATCTTTTTTTATATTATTTATTGTTATTTTGGGCCACTTTTTCCTGTCTCTGAGCAGCTGTAACATAAGCAGTTTCCTTGGAGACTAGTAAAGTTTTCTAATTCTGATAATTTAAACTTAAAGGCATTAGTAGTTTGAAACAAACTGAACACTTGGTGGCACTGTTCCCTCTGAAATGTTCCCAAACAACAGAAATAGAAAGAGACCAAGGACGATGTGTCTCTACAACACGCCCTTCCCCATAAGTCACATCTATCTGCCATACCCTCAGAGCCCTGTGGAATGTTGACAAGCAAGACGCTGTTCATGCTCAGCGATGATGTGCCGCCATGATGGTGCCACCAGTCTGTGCAGCCGCAGTATCGCTCTGCAGCGTCTTCTTCTCTTCTGGGGTCCAGCCTACTTTCTACATCTCTTTATTTCTAATCTTGACACTGAAAGTTTTTGGAAAAGAACATGCTGTTGAGGAAGATATTTGGAACTAGAATCATTTGGTTTAATGGTACGTTATGTGACAAAGACAATTAACCGAGTAGTATATACTAGAGTATTTAAGTAATCCAGAAAAGCAGGATTTTGCTGGTTACATATGCAATTTCTGACTGCACCAACTGTCACTTGGTTGATGTTTTTCACAATATTTATCAAATGCTTTAGTCCAACAATCCTAATTTGGAATTTTTTGGAGTCAGTCAGCCAGCATTCCTGGAGCACTTAGGGTTAAAGATCTTGCTCGATGGCTCAGCAGTGACGGGACCACTGTAAAGGCCACAGGATTTGAACCCACAAACTAGTGGAAGTTGGCACAGACCCCTAACCCACTGCAGCTACAAACATTAAACAAGGGCTGAACACTGATAAGCCCAATGTAAAGGATCTAGAGTTTGAACCCACAACCATCTGGATGTTGGCACAGATGCGTAACCCACTAGGCTACACCCGGTACACACTGTAACTGTCATGGCTTCAGTTGAGTCAGATCATTAATGCATGCGCACATCTTCATGGGAAGCTTATTTTTTCTTCTACTTGGAGATCTTCCCCAGGTTCTCCCCTTGTTTCTTCAAGTAGAAAAAAATCTTAATAATAATAATAATAATAAAACCTGGGTTTTCTTAAACCTGCCAAATGAGAATCAGTGTTTTGGGGAAGCAATTCTCTGTGTGTCTCTGAGACTCTGGTTACTATGCAATTACAGTAATATATCAGACATTTATGGCATAGAAGATTTATAAAAGTGCAACTCGATCATGAGTCTGACTAAAACAGCACCACTATGTGCTTTGTGTCACCCCATTGCAAATTCAGATATCTTGCATCTTACAGCTTTTCTGTTCATTTTCCAAGGGATTTTTTTGGGAATAACTGTAAGATGCAAGATACCTGAATGTGTAATGGGGGTGAGAGAGGTCTGTGTCTGCTGGAGCTGAATCGCAGCTGGGGATCTTCAAGCATATAGTGGAGCAGATGCTGGATAACATCCAAGAACAGCAGGAAGCACATCAATGCCGAGGCGGATATCAGCAGCCTGAGCCCCGCACAGAGGGGACCGTGTATACACCGAGGAGGCTGCGTAGACGGCATTTCCGACCTGCCAGCATTGCTAGTTATTCCTCAGGAAGAGCGCAGAAAACTCCCAGCCTCTCTCTTAAATACATCTACCTCCCAGATAATCAGGTTATAGAAGAGCTAGGAAGTCCAGATGTAAAAAATATACATCATTTAAGGCATCAGTTTTGATAGCTAAGGACAGAAGTCACTGAGCGAGTCCATGACAGCCATTAGCCAAGAATTTGCCGTGGTTTACGCTCATCTGCTAAGGCTCCTTTCTGGGGGGGTTTATGCTCAGCAGTTACCTTTCCTTCACTTTACAGAGAGTGCTGGGGGTCCATAGATGCGTGTGGCCCATGGTGTCTCACCTGCATCCTCCCCCTTGGGCTTTTTCAGACCCCTGAAGTAAGTATGAAGCAGCCAGGACCAGGTCTCCACGATATGGGCGAGGTTACATGCTCCTTACTCTTTGCCTTCACATGGGTTTTCCAAACTGGACTTTCTCTGGCTACTCACCTAGGACCAATTTGCCTTGGGAGACCCTACCAAGGACCCCCGACAACATAGCTGTCAGATTAGCATAGGGTGACAGATTGGAGTGACAGTAAGGTCCCTCCATGTAACTTCCAACCTCTTTCTGGTAGTGGTCATGGGGAGGCCTAGAGCCTGGGCATAGAGGGCACATATATACACACAGTGGGCAGTTTAGAAATGCAAGAAATTAGCTTTACTGCATGTTTGGACTGCTGGAGATGCTACAGGGATAGCCTGAAAACTCCACGCATTCAGAGCAGGGACAGGATTCGAGCCACCCAACCCTGGAAGTGTGAGGAACCGTGCTACCCTGAGGACAACGTGTGAAATATAAATTAGGGTCGTATTTGGTATAACTGCCCATGTTTAGAACTGGGACGTCATTGGATCAACAGAACAGGCTCCACATTTCTGCATGCCAGTGAAATTTGCTTTGCTTTTGCGCCAGAGATATGTCTCTCACAATGCTTATCACAAAATACTTTATCTACAGTCGCCCACTTCATGCTACAAGCCCTTGACATCATCATCAAAAATAAGGTTAGGCCAGCATGTCGGAAATGAACCAATTCTTTGCCTCTTAATGGCTGCCAGCGACTGGTTCCTCGTGGATTCTGCGCAGGACGTCCTCTGTTTAAATGCCAATTGTAAAATTATGAATTAGGACTGATTTTCTGCCGTTCTATATTTTCCAGACTTTTTTCTGCGGTTTATATTAAGGTCTTAATTTTAAAAATTAAGGGTTTTTTTCTGGGTGATATTTTTTGTGACATGTGGTCTATTTTGTCAAATATGTGATGGCTTTCACATGCCCCTTTTTAATTACAGAATATAGGCCATGCAAGTTTTAATTAAACCAGTGAAACAGTGCTTAAGCCCCATCATTTCAGACAAGGCTCTAAAAGTTTAGCCAGCTGCAACAGGCAGAGGTGAAACTGCATCAGCCTGGGACTACCCTCCTTCCTGGACACTGTACTTTGGATGGAACTCAAGGTAATCTGTCTTATAAAACAGGTCAGCAATTGTGTCCTCTAAACAAGCGTGGTTTGGATGGAATTCCTAACAGATGCTACGATGTCTTTCCAGAATTGGGGTGTCCCCTTCTGAGAGTGAACACAGCTCTGTCCTACAGTATAGTAGGATAACATGTATCTGTTAAGTATACTTTAATGTGTTAGTATACTGTAGGCTTGGCATTTCATTCATCCATTAATTCTTGCAATTTTAATTTAAACTTTTTTCACATGATTGGGGTGTATTTATTCATTTCTACACAGGCTGCAAGGTTGGGAGAGGCAGTCTGATATGACCGTATCTCTAAGATAAGCACCTCTGCATCCCGCTGCTCTCAGAAACATGAATATTAACTCCAAGCAATGGGAACTTAATTTCCTTTATCTACTCAATTTCATTTAACTTATTCATGAACTGAATCATAATATTATTTAAAGGTACAATCCACCAAAAATAATTTCACATTCATTATTTACTCAATTAGAAATATGCACCAATAGGTGAATATAGAAACAATGAGAATTTTAACTATAATCCGACCTTACTTGTGGCTCACTGATGGAATTCAGCAGTTTAATAAAATCTTATCCTTTTAATTGCATATTGAATTTGTGATGGAATGGAAGATAATATGCTAAACATAAATATATCACTATATGGAAACATTTATTGAAAATAAAGAGAAGGAGGATAGCAATATATCTAGTAAAGATACCACGACAAGAAATATCCTAACCATTTACAAAAACTTTTCTCTTTGTAGATGTCCAGGACAAACTGGAACACAGTGTTTTCTAGTAATGAAAATGCTCTAGCTGTGTGTTTAAGGTGTGTGTAATACAATTTCCATCGGAGTCCTTCTGAGCCTTTTCTCATTGCCACCACAAACACTAAGGCTGACACTCTGTCTGCGTACATTATGTAATATGCCTCCTGAAGCATCTTTTTTCTTGCATCACAGTGAGGAACAGAGATAAACAAACCGTGTCTGATTTGTGGGGAGTGCTGAACATCACTGGAGGTCCAGTCGTTCATCCACTTCTAGTGTGTATTCCATGAATGAAAACTGAATTAATTAAATAATCTATCTATCTATCTATCTATCTATCTATCTATCTATCTATCTATCTATCTATCTATCTATCTATCTATCTATCTATCTAACATTGAATTGAAACTGATACCAGGCTTAATGCCACCCCAACTACATGAATAACTTTGGCACAATATACATATTACTATTTATGGAGTCCTTTACAGAACAGCTGTATTTTTTTAAATATATTTTAATGTATCTAGTGAAACCTCAGAAGAGGAGCTGTTATTCATATAATCAAACTATAATGAGCATTAATACAATTAAATAAATGTTGTCTGGATCTGTAATACATTAATTTCCAATCCACATGTTAGTAACATAGCTCCTTTGATAATATTGCTTCCCTTGACTATTCATCCATCCATCCATCCATTTTCCAAACCACTTATCCTTCTGGGTCACGGGGGATCCAGAGCCTATCCCGGAAGCTACGGGCACGAGGCGGGAAACAACCCAGGACGGGGGTATTATAGTCCCTTGACTATAATAATGAATATTCACCAGGTAACATAATTGGCAAATGCAGATGTGCGCTGCAGTGATAGACCTGCTTTATTAGTCTTTGCAGTACTTTGCATTATTATATAAAACTGAAATGTCATGTTTAATCCAAGCACAGACAATTATCCTGTTGACATGTGCATGTTAATCACATTTAGTGATGTTTGTGTTGATGTTGGCTTCTCCTGGACCGGGTCTCTATCTGGCAGCGTGGCTGTACCAGGCTGGGACCTTGCATGCTTTGGACCTCTGTCAGAGGACAAACTGCTTCCTGGAGTCCAGCAGAGAACGCATCTCCAGGGTTGTTGACTGCAGCTGTCTCTGCGGAACATCCAACTCAGACAGACTAATGGATTCTGGGTGCATCTTCTGTCCCAATACAGGCAAACAGAAATAATTCAGCAGAGCGGGAGCGGCTTCATTACGTAATGTGGCTGAAGGACTTTTATTCTGCCACCTTCTCTATACTCAAACTTATACTCTTAACTACAATTAGCATTTTTTTCTGGTGCTTTGGCAACTTTACACTACAGAATGAGAATTATATGAGAATCATATAATAATATATAATGATATATATTGTCATTATGGATCTGGTTAGGGTTAGGGCTTCCTCTGCTGCCCCCTGGAGGACGGGCTCCCCCGTTGGGTCTGGTTAGGGTTAGGGCCCAGCAGTGATCTTGTTTTTCTTGAAAAGAAAAAATACAGTCAGTGACCAAAAAAGTTAAGCACCCAGACAGAGTGGTGGAAATTAAATGAATCTGCATGTGGTGAAAGGTCATGTGACTGTATCGCAATGATTATAGTATCAGATCAAATGGACAACAGAGTTAGCAGTATGGGCACACTGCTGGTCCCCAGTTCAGAAGGTTGTGGTCCTCCCCGGCCTTGATACATGTGGCGATACAGAGGGGAAGGGCCCACAGAGGGAAAACAGCCATTGTTTCCTCTCCTGCGGCAAGTCGGCCCACAGCTGTTGTAAGTGGCCCTCGAGATCCTGCAGATCGGCACTGAGTCTGAGTTGACGTCCAAGCTGATCCCACACGTGTTCAATTGGGGAAAGATCGGGGGACCTGGCTGGTCACGAGAGGATCTCAACATGACACAGGCATGCTGTGTGTGGATGGGTGTTGTCTTGTTGAAAGACTTTACCAGGGTGCTGTCTCAGGAGGGGTAAGACATGCGGACACAGAATGTTACTGATATAGTGCTGCGCCGTCAGGGTCCTCCGATTCACTACCAGAGATGACCTGAAGTCACACCCTATGGCTCCCCACACCATGATGCCAGGAGTAATGCTGGTGTTTCTCTCCACAACATTGGGAGGATTGGTCCTCTCCCCTCGGCGCCGCCATACACACACACGACGGTCATCCATGGTAATGTGGAACTAAGATTCATCGCTGAACATGATGCAACATCACGTCATCAGTGGTTATGGCTCCACTCCACACGCAGCCGTCTCTGTGCTGTTGGTAACGGCAGCCTATGCATGGGACGGTGAACCCTTAGTCTGGCTGATGCCAGTCATCAAGATAGGGTGCAGGGTGACATGGTGTGAGTCCAACACGACGATCCTCCTTCGGTGTGGTCTGTCTTGGGCAACCGGAACCTTCCTGACGTGTGAGGGTGCCCTCATGTGCCCATTTATTCGAACATCAGGCGACTGTGACATCTGCATGCCCCACATGCTGGGCAATTGCACAATATGACCACCAGGCCTCATGCAAACCCACAATGTGACCCCTATCAAACTCCATCAAGTGCTGGTAATGATGTCTAATGCGTCTACAAGGCATCCTCTGTGTCTGGTGATTAGATGTGCCAGCTCCTTGCAAATTGAATCATTTACATACCCATTGCTGGTCGGCATGTGTACCAAATTACATCCAAATTGAACCATTACGTCTGAGTGTTTAACATATTTTTGAGTGTATATCTATGAGTTATGTCTACATTGTCCACCGCAGGGTGCTTGTACCAAGACGAGAGATGCAGGGACAGAGGGTTGGATTTCAAGCAAAGTGGAATATGGCAAGCCTGGAGGACCAAAAGTAAAAGGAAAACAAGGCAAACAGAAAAACTGCACATGGACACAGCAAAGCATTGGGGAAACAGGGAGGTGGACAACAGGTGGTGATGTCATCAGGCACCATCGGTGTTGCCTTGACCAGGCGATAAGGGAGGAAAAAGGAACCACGTGGAACAACACATGCCATGAGTGCTGGCAGGAGCATGTGGAAATCCGACAAGAACCTCTAGGCTGCAGGGCAGAAAGCTGAAGATCAGGTTTGGATGTGGATTAGAGCCAGAGCTTCAGGCAGCGACATTCTGTCGCATCTCCCCTGACCTCGGGAGCACGTCCTTTTAAGCGTGAGTCACACTCCTTCACGGTACCAACAGCCGTGGGCATTATTGCCACCCAGCTCTGCGTAATTCCCAGAGAACGCATGCACTGGTACGGGGAGGGGTGACCATCTCCCAGCTGGTCAGAGTGGCTTGTGTCTGGCCTTTCTGTGGTTGCTGCTGTGACAATTCTTAAAAGGAGGAAGATGGAGAATAGTGTGTCTGATTTTTTTTTTTATCAGAAAACTGTATGTATCAGCCCCCTGTATGTAACATCTCCCCCGATTAACTTCAAATGACTGAGAAAGTAAACATCACAGCTTAAATAAACCATGCATTCCTGGACTCTTACTCCTGAGACGGGGCTATGGATTACTGCTTCCTCACGGTCCACGGCTGTTCCATGGGCTTTGGCCTTGAATCGTGCTTCTCCTTGACAAGTTCCATAGGGAGCACACTTGCTAAAAAGAGATAAAACTGATTCCTGCATGAACCTCTTTGGAGTGGAAACACGGCGGTGTGGCAGCCATAAAGCATGCTTTAGCCATGCGTCTTGGCGTGTTCCCGGTGCCCCTGAGACCTTGCACACGCCTTGGGGGTGATCCTGCCGCTCTGGGGACCAGTGCCCTACTCTGGAGAAGTCGTGCTACGAGGCCCTGCACATCTTAAAGTCGACATAAATGAGGTAAATTGTGTTGTGTACCCTGGTGCCATGTATGAGTCCCCTTAGGCCAAGCCCAAGGAAAACTAGCTGAACTCACATAAACCACATTTCTCCTCTCAGGAGTCTGGAATTCTCTTGGGATGTGTGATATATTTACACCTAAAAAGGAAAAAATTGCATGTTACTACAGATTACCTGTCCTGACCCCCTTTTCCAGAAAAGGCTTAGAGGATTTGAAATTAAATCGGGGCATGAGGTTATACATACAAACCAGTATAAACAATTTAGAGCAGACAGACAGACAGACAGACACAGACAGACAGATACTTTATTGGTCCAGAGGGAAATTTTGGCATTCAGTAGATCAAATAGACAATACATACAATAATACACACCACAATAATAGAATAACACTTAAGCACTGCACAGGTAGAGAGTGCGTCTATGGACGCTGTGGAAATGGTCAATACCTTGAAACGTTGTGCAAGAATAATAGTTGGTGCTATACATAATATACATAATAAAAATGTGAATTGAAAAAATATCAAATATAAAATGTAAAATATATATACAGTTTATAAGGTATATATAATATGAAATATAAACAATTATTAAACATAGTATAATGATATGATATAATATATACATAAAATGTAAATACATATGAAATATGTAAAATATAAATTATATATGGAATACACACACACACACATATATATATATGTGCATAAATAGGTACTCTGTATAATACATGATAGGGAAAGATGTATATTGTTTATAATATATAATAATATGAAAATTTACAATTAATACACAAGATATGAAAATGCACATTCATAAATAAGGGGTTCATGACTCTGAGTTGAATGTGAAGTCAGATGTGTACAGGGTGAAACAGACTGGGGAAAACACAGTCCCCTGTGGTACACCCATGCTGTTCACAGTCTCAGAGGATCAGTCTGTCAGCCTGACAAATCCTGGTCTCTCCGTAAGGTAGGGTGTAGAATGGCATTCTCTACACCCACCTTCTCCTGGTACGCAAACTGCAATAGGTCAAGTGTGTGGCAGACCTGAGGTCTAAGGAGCTGGAGTAGCAGCTGTTCAGGGTCTTCGTTATGTGGGATGTCAGGGTCACTGGCCTGAAGTCATTCAGCTCATTGTGGTGCGGCTCCTTAGGAACTGGGATGATCCATGATGTCTTCCAGAGTGCAGGGACCTTCCCCATGTTGAAGTGGCTCCTCCAGTTTGACAGCACGGGCCGTGAGCATTCTCACGGACACCTTCTCTGGGCCAGCTGCCTTTCTGGGGTGAAGTCTCCTCAGCTCACCCCTGAATTGATCCCTTTTGAGTATCCTGCTGCAATTACAGTATAATGTCACAATTTAGCGTTTTAACATGGTAGAGTTCAATAAAGATATTTCTGACTAGTGTGTTAGCTCTGTTACAATAACCTATATTGGTAGCATATATAGCATATGTGACATAATCATGAACAATCATTTAAGGGGCGTTTTACAATAAGAAATGAGCAATTTATCATCCTGAGAATCATATGGTAAAAGAATTGCCTACATTTCTAAGTATAGCAAAGCTAATAATGACACGCATAACTACTTATTTAATTCAACATGTTCAAAATATAGAAATTTGATATGTTAGAGGTTATTCTGGATTTCCTCCCAAAGGCTTGGCGGAGCACAGCGTCCACCATGAAATCAGAGTCATATTGTACTTACTGCTATTCCCGGTTAGCAATCAGCACACCGCTAGACACATTTCTAACATAACACCCTGTAGCTTGATTTGTCTTTATGTTTCTCAGGAAATGAAGACTTTTCTGAGTCAAACCTTGGGTGTGAGACCAAGGTGAATTTGGAACGGAATTCAACCACTGCACTATTCAAAACACACCCACTTGCACTGTCACTAGTATTTGTTTACGTGGTCTGACCAACGATATTGATTTTTAATGCTGTAGGTTTAACATACTTTCCCTTATCAATGGCAATGTATTCTAGGTTATTAATTCATTTTTATAATACTCAGAATTATATTCTTGCAAGAAACTCCCAATGAAATAAATTTATTTAGTCTATTTAAACCTAAGAAGACTGGCAACACTTTACTCAGTGAATCGAGTCATGATGCACTGTAGCTACAGTATGTTAATATTTTAGCAGTATGTCTGGTACCTGACCTGTCAACTGACACGGTCTGACCAGCAATCTCAGCATTTTATCTATCTATTAATTTGGTAATTTTTTATTCAATTTCATTTTTTGCATACTATCTGGGGAAAAAAAACTAGCATTAACTGAAATAAATGGCCAAACAATTCTAACTGTTCTATCCAAAATTGTACTAATTGTTGTGGGCTTCACTGGATACTCAGTGATCTATGCATTTGATCTTCATGGCACTTGGTTACATCTGAAAACCAGCAAGATGAAACTTCATTCTCTTCGGCAAGCATACTGCAAGTGTAGCCTGCCTTACGCTAACCCGCAGCTAATGAGCTGAAAATTCACCAGCTGTGAATTAATTATTAGACAATTAGGATTCATGTAAGACGGCCTTAGAAATCCTCCTTCATGTTCAGCCTCAACACATTCCTCACATGCTTAAGAGCACAACAGAATCTAAATAATCTCTTAAAGCAAGATCTAATGATACATTTAGCTGGATAGCAAAGTTATGTTAAACCTTGTGACTTCTAAGAGCTGCACTGCTCTCCATATGTTGACTGAATAAATAAATAAAAATACTAGGGGCCAATAGCCTCTATCAGCCTGTGTAAATACATAATCAAATGATGTGTTCCTATAGTTATGAGCTTTAACTGCACAGATTATATCAGCTATATATAAAGCTGTATATGATGTCCAATCAGGCCATAAAAAGAAAGGAGCATTAATAGATTACTACAAATGTATTCAATTTATTAAATGAGATTATCTGACAGTGTCAGGCCCATAGCCACAAAAGAGAGTCATGGCGGCAGGCCTGGGATTCGGCAGATAGGGGGCAAGGCTGAGGTTTGGCTTATTGGGGTGCGGATGGGCTTCTGCAATTAGGGGGCAGGCCTGGGATTCGGCAGATTGGGCGTGATCCACTACATACATTTAACCAATGGCAACAGGAAATTGGCTAGTTAATTGGCTATATGCATTTTGGGGAATGTACAGAATGTACATGCTGGGTACTGTGAGACAGTAACTTCTCAATGTCTGCTGGGTGAGAGACAGTGGCTGAGCTTCTCAGTGCTTACTGGGTGTGAGACAGTGACTTATCTTCTCAGTGCTTGCTGGGTGTGAGACAGTGACTTATCTTCTCAGTGCTTGCTGGGTGTGAGACAGTAACTTAACTTCTCAGTGCTTGCTGGGTGTGAGACAGTGACTTATCTTCTCAGTGCTTGCTGGGTGTGAGACAGTAACTTAACTTCTCAGTGCTTGCTGGGTGTGAGACAGTGACTTATCTTCTCAGTGCTTGCTGGGTGTGAGACAGTGACTTATCTTCTCAGTGCTTGCTGGGTGTGAGACAGTGACTTATCTTCTCAGTACTTGCTGGGTGAGAGACAGTGACTTATCTTCTCAGTGCTTGCTGGGTGTGAGACAGTGACTTATCTTCTCAGTACTTGCTGGGTGTGAGACAGTGACTTATCTTCTCAGTACTTGCTGGGTGTGAGACAGTGACTTATTTTCTCAGTACTTGCTGGGTGTGAGACAGTGACTTATCTTCTCAGTGCTTGCTGGGTGTGAGACAGTGACTTATCTTCTCAGTACTTGCTGGGTGTGAGACAGTGACTTATCTTCTCAGTACTTGCTGGGTGTGAGACAGTGACTTAACTTCTCAGTGCTTGCTGGGTGTGAGACAGTGACTTAGCTTCTTAGTACTTGCTGGGTGTGAGACAGTGACTTAACTTCTCAGTGCTTGCTGGGTGTGAGACAGTGACTTAGCTTCTCAGGGACTAGAGAGCATTTGATTGTTATTGATAACTGTGTCTTTAAAAATTATTCCACCTTAGTCACAGTTCCAAATTTAACAACAGAATTGCATGTATTTAGGCATTAATACATTGTAGCCATTGGCAACATGCAATTAAAAAACTGTCTGTATTAGAATATCCTACTTCAGCGAGAATAGAAATATTGAAAACATATTTGGTCTTTACAGTCTTCTGTAAAATGTTAAATTGTATTATCCTCTGCACTCCATATGTTATCTACTATCTTCTGATTGGCATTTTTCCGCATTTAATGATTGTAGCAGAGATCCAGAATTTATCAAAATTAAGACGACACTTCAGCAACATGATTTTAAGTGGAAATTGCTTAACCTGATATGTAATTCACAAATGGGTTTTGTTTGTGTTTCTTTTTGAGAATATCTCCCAACGGACTCTAATGCCTTAAACGTTAAAGCAAAATTATTTGTATTCATATCCAGTAACGAGACAAATGATTCCTGCTTGCTGGATTGGGTTTTACTTGCTCATGACTGCCCCTAATAGCAGTTCATGTTCTTAGTCAGAGAATTGGCTTAAGATTCCTGAGGTGCGGGGATACATTAGAAAAGCAACCCTTATATTATTAACACAGAACCAAATAACCCCAATACTGCAGCTATGACAAAATGATTACAACGAGAATGACAATATTGTTGCGTGTATATTTCACATAAAAGGCTGAAGAACAAAAGAACACAGATCAACCCTCTGGCCATTGTTGACCATCTTTGAAAGCTTCCTTTGCGGTGAGACTGCCATGTCACCACAGAGACGAAAGGCAGGAGAAAAGTCATTTTAGCCTGTGGGATATGTCTGGCCTGTGACTCCTTCAGAACAGTCACTTCCTTTATGAAAAGATCAGAGTGTCAGGAAGAATCTCTCTGAAGCAGTTAGTCAAAGGCCTGCAAGTTGCTTTGTTCCAGGCCTAGGTGCCCTTTGCAAGGCCAGATACAAAAAGCTGAGTACAACTGGCAGGACATGCTTGCTAGGTTGCAAAGGAGAGGTGGTAATGTTTTGATATTAGCTATTATCGATTAGCATGTTAGCAATTAACCAGAAGGAAAAAACTGAAATTGTTTCTATGAAAAAAATGTGATGCAGGCCCTGCTTTAGGTGTCAATTTTGTAACAAATGTCTGAAGGAAGGTCTCCTAGTGGAAACATCGTCGCAGATGTTGTATTGTTGTCTACTGCCTAATGTTGTATTTGCTCCTGAGAGATGGTCCATACCAAGTAAATAAATATAAATGGTAACAAACAGGTAAAAGCAATTGTAGCTTGTGGTAATGAATACGTTTATAGCTATCATGGGAGAAGTTTCGCTATTAATTGGCTTTAAAAGCACCACATATAGATGCATTACGACATCCAGGCTTTTAGATGTTGAGTGCTTATTGGGTCACCAATAAGGAATCAACAGCAACTAGCCTTGTTAAATAGAAGGCTGACAGACTTAGTGTCTTATTCTAGCCATCTGCTGTATCTGACACCTGCCGCCTAATGGTTGGTGGTGTCCATTCAAGATTCAAGAGTTTTTATGTCACATACGCAGTTATACAAGTATAACGTAGTGAAATGTGAAAAGGTTAAAAAATTGAGTTAAAGATAAATATATGAAAGGGCTGAGACTAAGGTAGCAAAATATATAGAAAAAATATATCCAAACACACATTACAATTATAGTCAGTAATTATAGACCGTTGTATTTCTAATGTTGACACAGACCAATGAGATCCCAGTGCATGGTGATCTCACCAGGGGCTCTTCTGCACTTGACTGCAACATGACAACAAAAAAGTTAATTCCAGTTCCATTTGTAGTGGAAGTTTTCAATGCCAGGTGATTATAATGTATATGTACTATGGGAATATAGCACATACAGTATACTAATTCTCCTGTGCTTACTCACACCTGAGATACAATCCCTGAAAACTATGATTTTGTCATTTTCAACACAGTCCATCTGTGGCCCATCTAGAATGTACCGTTACACAGTCTGAGCACCTCTGATCACCAGAGACCGGGAATCTGTGCGCGCGCGGACAGATGTCTCCATTTACCATGTAGGCTATATATATATATATAACACCCTGTATCCAGCCTATATATATATATATATATAACACCCTGTATCCAGCCTATATATATATATATAACACCCTGTATCCAGCCTATATATATATATATATAACACCCTGTATCCAGCCTATATATATATATATATAACACCCTGTATCCAGCCTACTGTACAGGTATATATATATAACACCCTGTATCCAGCCTATATATATATATATAACACCCTGTATCCAGCCTATATATATATATATAACACCCTGTATCCAGCCTATATATATATAACACCCTGTATCCAGCCTATATATATATATAACACCCTGTATCCAGCCTATATATATATATATAACACCCTGTATCCAGCCTATATATATATAACACCCTGTATCCAGCCTATATATATATAACATCCTGTATCCAGCCTATATATATATATAACACCCTGTATCCAGCCTATATATATATAACATCCTGTATCCAGCCTATATATATATATAACACCCTGTATCCAGCCTATATATATATATATATATAACACCCTGTATCCAGCCTACTGTACAGGTATATATATATAACACCCTGTATCCAGCCTATATATATATATATAACACCCTGTATCCAGCCTATATATATATATAACACCCTGTATCCAGCCTATATATATATATAACACCCTGTATCCAGCCTATATATATATATAACACCCTGTATCCAGCCTATATATATATATATATAACACCCTGTATCCAGCCTATATATATATAACACCCTGTATCCAGCCTATATATATATAACATCCTGTATCCAGCCTATATATATATAACATCCTGTATCCAGCCTATATATATATATAACACCCTGTATCCAGCCTATATATATATATAACACCCTGTATCCAGCCTATATATATATATATATAACACCCTGTATCCAGCCTATATATATATAACACCCTGTATCCAGCCTATATATATATAACACCCTGTATCCAGCCTATATATATATAACATCCTGTATCCAGCCTATATATATATATATAACACCCTGTATCCAGCCTATATATATATATAACACCCTGTATCCAGCCTATATATATATATATAACACCCTGTATCCAGCCTATATATATATAACACCCTGTATCCAGCCTATATATATATAACACCCTGTATCCAGCCTATATATATATATAACACCCTGTATCCAGCCTATATATATATAACACCCTGTATCCAGCCTATATATATATAACATCCTGTATCCAGCCTATATATAATGCTGTATATTATATCTCATACACACCTGCTGACCACTTCATTAGCGCCACCTGTTCAACTGCCTTGTTAATGACAGCGGTAAGACATGGATCGCCAGACTGGCTCAAGCTGATAGGCTGATAGAAAAATTTTGAGTACTTTTTTCTGTTTCATATGTAGCTTTATTAATAAGAAATAAAACTTTAAGTCTGTCCATCGTGTTCAGTCAGCTCCGTTACCTCGGTTACAAAGCCCTTCAGAAATCTTCATTGGTTTGCTCTAAGTACATGTGACATGTTGCCACTGCATTTTCAAGCACCGTTTTGAGGACAGTAAGGCATGGTAGAATTATTCTATTGTTTTTTGCAAAATATTAAGGTTTCCTTTAGATAATTTACTTAATTGTTGCCATATTATTATTATAATGAATAAAATAATCAATTAATAATACAATGAAAATTAATGAAATGATGTCTTATGCATGCCAATGCCATTTGATTGATGACTGCATATTGAGATAACTTTCAATAAGCCTTCCACTGTCAGCTCGATTGCTTAATAGTGACTGAGTTGACAAAAGGTTCCCGGAATGTTTCCAAATTAATTTAGAATATTTTGCATTATTATCTGCTGAAGGTCATGGATTTGAGAATACAAACATTTTGTTCTAAAAGTTTTTTCCTTTGTTTCTAAACTTCAGATGTAACCACAGTTCGGAAATGGCTCGCATGCTGTGACCAAAGTTGTACCTCTTACAATGGAAGAGTCTGCTGTGTCTTGTTTTAGGAGTGTTATGGCTACATACTTTATTTAATGCTCAGGGTTATTTTGTGAGGTTTGATGAGTGGGCCTGCTTGCTTATGGAGTCCACCCATCCATCCAAGGTGATACAGGTTTAGCAAGCTACCAAAAGGGGGCAGTCAGTACCCGTTACATAGACCTTTTAATGTGACATTAACAGTTAGCAATTCCTGCATCAGACCCAAGTTGCACGATTTGTGGTTTAGTTGTTATGGTCAAGTAGAGAGCTTGACACAGACCTTTCAGGTGCATAACTGCATATGAATGTGATTCCCAAGCTACATAGATTGAATGTTTTTTAGAGAGAAAAGATTTAAACGTATCTATAGTTAGTGAGTAAATTACCATCAAGTGTTGATGTCTGGAGCAGTTATCTAACTGCAGTCGTCGCAAGTCAGGAACAATGCGCGATAATAATTATGTGTTAATTATATTAATTACGGGCTCAGTGGGGACTAAAAAGGAGTCTTTAAGCCATTAAATGGAAATTTAATAGGCATCTAGCTGGAAAGGGAGTGGAATTTAAATTACAGTTCTAGCTCAGATCTTTAGTAAATGTAGCAATCTGTATTTGTGAATGGAAGATGATGATAAAACAAATTTTGCTGTCCAGGTAGAAGTGAGATTTTGGACTTTGTACAATATCATTACTCAGTTTTATTTAATAATAAGCCTGTTACATATTCAGACTTCAAAGTTTGTGAATTAATGAGAAATTTATTGACAAGGAAAAGACAAAAGATTCATGTATTTTCTTAAGCAAAATAAACATAGCAATTTCCTGCATTTTGTGTAAACATTTGTTCTTGTGTTTTAGCATTTTCAAAATTATTTTAACCTTATTTAAATAATGCTCTCAACATACACAGAACTTATTAGAGTAAAAATGAGTTGTGTGCATGTGTGCATGTCTGTGTGTGTGTGTGTATGTGTGTGTGTGTATGTCTGTGTGTGTGTATGTCTGCATTTGTGTGTGTGTGCTTATGTTTGTTCTCTTGCCTCTCAATCCAGTTCAGCTTTATCATCATTAGAGTCAATACAGGTACACATATAACAAGAAGTCACCTTTCCCATGAGTTCTGGGTACCGTAAATCCTTTGGCAACAGCTGCTTTGCATTACCGTCAGAGAATAGTGATCCGTCATGCTGAGCAGATGTGCAAACCCAGAATTCGTTTGTTCCCCGTGAAACACCTTAAATAAAAAGATTGTTTGAAAGGTTGTGGGAAAGGACTGGCTTAGATATAATTCCACTGGAGAAGCTCTGGGGTGGGATTCTGAGAGTCTGTGATACAAGTCGTGTGAGTAGACCGTAGTGGGGGCGAAATGTGTGGTATCCGGGTTCCAGGTTATTCATGTGCAAGCCACACCAGCGAGAGAGGCAGGGCTGTCTTAATCTTTATAAAAACCTTACATTCTAATGGAAAAATACTGCATAATTTAATGTTAAATGTATTACATTTAGAGTAATTATAATAAAAGCAAAGACTCGGGAAACTCATCAGCATTTGAAATTGTAGCCAATTTACTGATCTGTTTCTACACAGCGATCATCAAGTCTGTTGTCAACTTGTCCATCGTGGTCTGGTTCAGGTCAAGCAACAAAAAAGACAAGAACAGGTGACACCGTATAGTCAGGTCTGCGGAAAAGATCATGGGCACTGAGCTGGCCGGCCTGCCGGAGCTGCACTCATCCCAGGCAGGAAACAGGCAAGGAGAATCTGCACAGCCACCTTCTCTCCTCAAGCAGGCACCAAAACAAACAGGCACCAGAACGGCTTCTTCCCACAAGCCATCACCCTTAGGAGCAGCTCAGCCCCCCCCCCCCCGCCTGCCCAAGCCCGCAATGCCACATGGTTATAAAATGGCAGAACTGTAACATTGTATTATTTAATGCATATTGTATTTATTCAGGCATTCCCTGCATTGACATGCACTCCTGTGCGTTTTATAGATTTATCAACCACAAATGTCCATTGCATATATTAAGTAGACTGTCCCGTGTGGTTGACCTGTGGTGCCCCCTGTGGTTGTCCTATGGTGTTCCCTGTGGCTTTCCTGTGGTTGTCCTATGGCATTCCCTGTGGCTTTCCTGTGGTTGTCCGATGGTGTCCCCTGTGGCTTCCCCTGTGGCTCTGTGTTTTTTTTTTTTATATATATATTTTTATGTTTATAATAGAAATACAGTCCATAGATCATATGGAGCAAAGCTGCAGTACATTTCCATGAGTGTGCTTATTGATGCAGTTCTGGAAAATAGTAAAATTACTGTATGTCACATACGTGCATTTGGGAAATTCTGTGTTCTATGATCAACATCATTCAGAGCCAGGGGGTGGGAAGTTTCAGAGCCCTGTGTTGCTCAGCATCTTAGGCTGGCACAAAACTATTTATTTTCATAATCAATTAATCATGTGATCAAGCAATCAACTACCCAATTAGTTGGGCCAAAATCCAGGGTTTAAGTAAGTGCATACAATCAGAATGTGCAATGAAAAGAGTGTAATACATATTGTTTAAAGCACCAATGCTTTGGTGTTTTCCATAATGTAATAAATTACCTTGTGACTGGCCAAAATAAACAGTTCTTGTTTTTAAGTGTGAAGTGAAATTTTATAGGAAATAGAAATTTAATCTGGAATCTGCACCTGACTTCTGCAGTAACACAAAATTTCTCTACTGAATTTAAATAGGCGCTTCGCTGTGAGAATGTACTGGTTTATATATTTTTTTGAATGCGACTTAATGCAATTAAAGCACTCACTGAATGCAATATGTAAGGGTGTTAAATGGAGTAGCAGTAAGTGAAATTACCATAAAGCAACTGAAGTCATTTTTAAATCCTTGCATTGCATAAATGATCAATGCAGACAACAGTCCTTGTTGAGGAGTGCTCTTATTACTATGAAATAGGCCCAGTTTGATAACAAGGGGATACAAGAAGCACAAACTGCGCTGATAAGCTGCTTTACATAATATTGCTGTTGGCTAGCCTGCGCATTTACATGAAAGCTGTTACACGGAAATCAAAGCTGACCTAGAAAAGTCCCAACATGCTGCAAATATAATATTGCTGTATATCACCCTGCTTACATACTGCATAAAATAGATTAAAACATTTTACCAAGCCCTGTTTTTAATCAGTAATGAACAGACTGCCGCTCATATGGTATGAACAGGAATAGAGAATTGCCGTAATTTGTAACACTTCAGACAAGGAAGCGAACACATCATGCATACATAAATGTATGCATACATGCAAGCATCGCTCTTCTTAAGCTTGTGTTGGTAGCAGAAGTTTGATAGCTAACAGCAATGCATACATTACCAGTCAGCGACTGTTTTTATCTGGGCTGCTCTGCCGCTTCGTAATCGTCTGGTTACAGCTGAATTAAATAAGTAAATACGATTGCTGTGGACTGGTGGGATCTGCACTGGTGTGGACTGGTGGGATCTGCACTGGTGTGAGCTGGTGGGATCTGCACTGGTGTGGACTGGTGGGATCTGCACTCCCCCCCAAAGTGCTGCAGTCAGGCTTCTATCCCTGCTGACGGAGTATCAGCAAGAGCTCACGAGAGACGGCAGCCCCCCCGGAGAGCAGCGCCCGGGGAGGTGCCCAGGTCAGCACCTTCTTCCGGCTCCGGATGGCAGACATGGTCATGAGGTTAGTGTGGGGGGGCAATGCCCAAGAAATAAAGACATCATAACAAGAAATTCTGTTTAAAAAAACAAGGGCGTTTTGTTTAGAGCATGACTTTTCTTAAACCAGGGCCCCTAAAACTGAGTGATCTTAGAACTAAGAGCTATGGTGGTGGGGGGCTTGTAATATTCCTTTCTTCTGGGGACCACCCCCCTGAAATACATTTGTGTAGCCACTCTGTGCACTACAAGGGGCCCAAGGACCCCAGGTTGAACACCTCTAGGTTAGAAAAACTTTATCCCAGGAGAAACAAACAGGTCACTCTAGATCTGCTCCTACTGAACTAGATTTAATGACGAAATATGAGTATGAATACTCATAGTAAGAATTATATCAAATTAAAATTAATTTAGACAGGCTTAAACTATGGTTGGCCTTTTACAACATACCACTTAGTCTCAGTATAAGACAACCTCTCTGCTGTCCATGTTGTGATTATGACATTAACACTAACTTTCAAAACCTGCTGGCATAGTCTGTGGTAATTAAACCAGAGATTATTTATATTTTGAATGCATAAATAATTCTTAAATATTTTATCAAAGACTAGGCTACATCAGTCTAAGACCCAAAAACATATTGACCACAAATTGCATCACAATTCTTCATGCTTATTTCTTTTTCAGATCTTCTGATGAAGCTAAACCCATAGTAACCAAAAAGCTCATCAAATGCAGTGGGTATCTAATTATTCATTCACAATATCATTTTGAAATGGAAAATATAATTGACTTTTGTCCTTTAAAAAATTATTTAATCAACAAAAATGAAGACAATATGTAGAGTTTTTATAAATACATAAATCACTGTCATGGACAAACAGTTCGATAAATGTGGCTAATACTGTTTTGGAGTAACGAGCTGACCTAAGGAAGTAACATCTCACAGTTCCCAGTGTACAGGAAATCCTGTTTTCTTTGCGGTTCCTGGTTGTACTGCTTAACAGATCAATACATCCCTATTGCACTAAAATGATACAAAGGAGAGGGCATCGTCTTTGCAATGGCTCTCGGAGCTGCGAGACAGACGTGGGCTGTTACAGGGGGGCCAAGCCGCGCCCTGACGTTTAAACATTTAGACTACACTTTATCTAAGAGGGTCAGTGAATAGTTTGTCGCCTACAACAGAATTATCTGTAAATTGAATTTCTAATGCTGTCCCTGGACAGGGGTTACAATGAAAATCAGAATATGACTAAATACAGAATATAAAGCAATATATTCCAAAGTACGGGACTGCTACATTTCCTTGACATTCTGCTTCATAGGCAGCGTAAGAGTAAACAAGTGCGAGTTTTTGCATTAAGGTCTAAACTGTTTCTGGGATAAATTTCTACTGAGTGATCCTATGAGTTTGCAAAGTATTTGAGTTATAGAGTCAATATATTATTACAGATATTGAAAATCCAGCATCACCACAGAGTCTCATTTTATTCTTTTTGCTGCATTGGTTTCTGAAAGCAAGAAGCCTGTGAGACTGGTGTATCATTCTGAGACACGTTGATTTTGAAGGCCATTCATTTCCTACTAAAAAAGCCATCAGACTCATCTTAAAGATTGAAGCTGTGCCCCGGGACCCATGAGGCCACCAACATATCAGAAGGTGGGCTGGCAGCAGTCAGCCAGGCCACGGTGGGAAGGTCTAGTGGGGCTGGCCGACCCTTGGAGCACGTCCAGCAGCAACCATGGCATCTGCGCGTTCCCTCCATGGTGATGGTTTCGAGTGTGGCACACCCCCCCCCCCCCCCCCCCCCGTCAGCAAGAATTACTGTTTCAGACACAGAAACTTCCATATAAGAAGCTGTGCCGGCTGAAGCTGGGCTGGCTGAAGCTGTGCAGACTGAAGTTTGACAGAGTGAAGCAGGGCAGACTGTCACTGGGCAGACCAAAGCTGTGCAGACTGAAGTTGGGCTGACTGAAGCTGGGCAGAGTGAAGCTAGACTGTGTGAAACTAGGGAGACTGAAACGGGGCAGACTGAAGTTGGGCTGACTGTCATTCTTATTCGGAGCCCGTCATTCTGACTGGGAGCCCAAATTCTGACTGGGAGGCCATCATTCTAACTGGAAGCCTGCCAGTCTGACTGGGATGACTGGGAGCCTGAATTCTGACCGGAAGCCCAAATTCTGACTGGGATGACTGGGAGCCCAAGTTCAGACTAGGAGCCTGTCATTCTGATTGGGAGTCAGAATTCCTCCCAGTTATGTAGGTGGCACACTTGGGGGTTTTGGGCAATAGTTGTCAGCCGAGGTTCTCAACAGGCTTATGGCTGCAGGCACCTCCAGGCCTGGTCAGAATACAAGTCAGAGAGTGGTGCAGGAGGGCATCCAGAGATGGAGCTGACGGCCATCGGCATGGCAGTCTTCCTCAATATGGGGGGAGGTCTACACAATGAGAAGGACATGGAACCCCAGACCAGCTGTGACTTAGCAAAGTCTCTGGGGTCATTCTGATAAATTTATTGCTACTGCCACCTTCTCATCGCTAAATAAACAAATTTGTTTTTGATTCAGAAGTCTGTTGACAAGGACCAACAAGAACGTAAGAGCAAAAGCTTGTGTAGGTTGCAATGCTCCACATGCATATCTAGAAATATTTATTCTCATAAAGTGAGTAAGTTTATTAGGTGATATGTTTTACCTCTGCTAATGGATATTGCTGTACAAGACTGAGAGACTGATTTGTGTGTTTATAAACAGTACATACCTGCAGCTTAATATGCTCTTTCGTAAAGCTAATGATTGTCATAACGATGCTTTTCCCCACAGAAATCTTGGTTCATAGTTCAATACTATACTTGTCACTATATACTCATTATTTTAGCTGAGCTGAAAACAAGGATTTTTTTATTTTTTTTGCTTTTCAGACAAACCCTATGCCACATATTACCTATTATTTTAAGATGTTTTGTGAAATGTGTTTGCACTCAGCTGGCAGTTTTGATTTACAAACAGACTTAGAAGTGTGTTTCTGAAATAATTCTAATGAGAGAATTGTTGAATTCTTGTTCAGTCTTGTTGATGTCAGGACAACAGTATTAAGTGAGAAAAAGACTAAGTAAGACAGCTGGTGCAGAAAACTAAAAAATATAAATAAACAGGAAACTTTCATAGGAAGGAAGTGGCATCTGTGAGTTTTACGTGATAGTTTACAGACTATCTGTGACAGCTTATCCCTACATGCTGCGTGACAGCCTGCCGTCACCATACCTTCTGCAATAATTTGATTCTCTCAGGAATATGTCTCGACATATAAGTTTTATCCTCATGCGGATCGTTATGTGTTGCTATTTAACGTGACAGCCTATTCAAAGAAAATCACGGAATGTAACTTTTGATATAAACTGTTTTTAGAGTTACATTTGCTTTAAAAGTTATATTCAGTATAACTGGCCCCGACCGGAAAGATGAGTAAATTCTGATCAAATTGCATTTTATACATTTCTCTGTCAAATTCACTTGGTATAAACCGACTATGTTAGCAGCCAAGATTAAGAATAACACGTTTTACTCTAACTGAAATAAAACCAATAGTTCTTTTCACTGAACGCATTGACTCAAGGTAACGAGTGCTCAACAAAAAATGCATTTATTTCAAATTTTACCTGTATTATACAGCATCCCATTTTACTTGCACGTTTGCGATGAAATACATCCCATTTTACTTGCATGTTTGTGATCACTCAGTGTTACCGAACACTTAACTTTCCCCAGCAAACACGTCTCTCCGTGACACTGGGCGCCGAAGTGTTGCTGCACTTCCGTCCGCTCGGTGAATCTCATCGGTAGGTGTCTGTGTGCACTAGCCCGTCTACTTAGGCAGAAGTGTGGCTGGTTAGCTGCTTTGTTTGCATGATAACTTCCAGGATAAAATGTCCATGCAACGGCGCCTCTGACCTGGGGTACTCCCATCTTTTACTTTAAAAGTACGTCAGTAGTTAAAATACACATCACTGCATTAGTGGAATCATTATCAGAAATCTACGATTTTTTTTTTCCAAATGTCGATTATACGGATTTCAGCTTTGTTGCCGTTGTCTATGCATGTGTATAGAAACAGGAAGATCAGAGTTGCAACTTTCTCTCGATGCCAGGTTTCGCTCTTCCTTCTTCATAGGTATGTATGGTACTGGAATTAAACGCTGCATGTGTGGGTAGAATAGAGCGTTAGTATTTTTTACAGTTTATTCATGCTTTATCACTGGCCATTTGGTATATTCCTTAAACGTGTACAAGCAAACTCCATCATATTAAGGTATTTATAGCAGCATGGATTTTTAAATTAAATTATTGTTTTAGAACCCAAGCAAGTATTAAGACATTGGAGTATTTTTGGTTTTATTGGTTTCTCACTATGTTAGTCATAGTAAAATATCAAACCTTTGTTTAAAGCCTGTAAATAATCTAGTTAAATTAAATTATCAGCGCACCTCCATGTGTAGGGAAAATGTACATACCTGCGCACATAAAGCATACTCTTCAAAGCTGATCTGTGGTATTGCGTATGTTGTGCTGCCAGCCTGGATGTGGACGAGAAGGAGTGACTGTAGGGACCTTAATCGTGATGCAGTCAGACACTGGGTTCCGTGAATTTAAGCTCTGGGTGTTAAATGGTGCATCAGACTGGGTGTTCACAGGGCAGGACGTGACAGCCAAATCCCAGTAATCTTGGATTTCACTAGCCCTCTGCTTTACCCCTGAAAGGAGAATGATATTCCTGACATAACATGTAAATTATTATACATGGCTTGATCAGTCATCTTTCACTGTGTTCTTGAAGTGCAGATCTGAGTGTGGTTCTGTCCCATTTCTCCCACTCTCTTCACATTTATTTGCTACCACACTTGGCGTGCTCATTCAGTGGCTTAGCGCAAGTATTCTAGGGTGTCCCGTTCCTCTAATAAGCCAAGTGCAACACTCTTCACATGCACTTTATCCACACTTTGGGAAATACTGCATGGAAGCAGCCTTTGGCTACTCATTCACAACCGATGTTTGCATCAAGCACGAGGAAGCCCACCGGTGCTCAAATGTTTGCATAGCAGAGGTTACATAGAACGATGACCCGAAACACAACTAAGACAAATGACAGCATAGTTGTAGTGTGGCTCTTGATTACCTCTTCAGTATGTCCCACTGGCTTAAAAAACTCCCCGCACCTTTGTGCTCTTTAAATACATGCGTGCACTTTGTGTCGTATGTCAGAACACGTCTGCACACAGGGCACTTGGCCATCAGTGTGCTGAATGTGATCTGCTGCAGAACAAGGGTTGGCCACTAACAGTGGTTTCCGGACATGCTGTCACTGTTTAATTGGGACTAAATGGTGATTTAATCTCCATCAACTGAAGGAATAATTTGATGGAACACACATGTGGAATTTCTCCTTAGAAAAGAGTTCAAGAATGACATACATAAACCAGTGGTGTGAAAATTTAGTTATGCGTCTTTATAAAGATGAAAGGAAAGCCTGATTTGTGCGGCCTGTAGATTTTGAAGGAAATCTCCCAGAAGGAACAATGCTGTCGTAAATTTTTATGTATTTCTCCGTCAGGCACTGTTCTAGAAGAGTAACGCGGAGTCGCCTTGAGTTCTGGTAAAGCAAGGAAGCAAAATATTTACATAATTCACTTCGGCTTTTGGCCATAATCAAGTCAACAGATTAGGTATATTTTGTGGAATTCTGTAAGATGACCTATAATTTATTCCTCCATGCTTGTGTGTTCAAATTGGATGATACCATAGTGGAGATTAAGGAGATTTTCACATATTGCTTTTTTTAATGACCTAGATTGGAGCTGCAGTTGAATCCATTTCTTAAACAAGTTTGTATGATATAATGAGTGAATTATCTTTTTTTATATTCAAAAAATGTTTTTTATATTCATCCATGGTGTTGAAAATATGGTAAGCATTAGATATTGTGTTTGAGCCTAATGTTTACAACTATATATGAAACCTTTACATTTGTTCACACTTTAATCGTGGTTCAGCTTTGAAATACTGGTTTGGATAGTGGAATAGTGGCTAGGGCAGCCGCCTATCAAGCAGGTGACTCTGGTTTGGTTCCTGGTATAGTGGTTAGGGCAGCTGCCTATCAAGCAGGTGACTCTGGTTTGGTTCCTGGTATAGTGGTTAGGGCAACTGCCTATCAAGCAGGTGACTCTGGTTTGGTTCCTGGTATAGTGGTTAGGGCAGCTGCCTATCAAGCAGGTGACTCTGGTTTGGTTCCTGGTATAGTGGTTAGGGCAACTGCCTATCAAGCAGGTGACTCTGGTTTGGTTCCTGGTATAGTGGTTAGGGCAGCCTCCTATCAAGCAGGTGACTCTGGTTTGGTTCCTGGTATAGTGGTTAGGGCAGCCTCCTATCAAGCAGGTGACTCTGGTTTGGTTCCTGGTATAGTGGTTAGGGCAGCCTCCTATCAAGCAGGTGACTCTGGTTTGGTTCCTGGTATAGTGGTTAGGGCAGCCTCCTATCAAGCAGGTGACTCTGGTTTGGTTCCTGGTACTGTATAGTGGTTAGGGTTAGGGCAGCTGCCTATCAAGCAGGTGACTCTGGTTTGGTTCCTGGCATAGTGGTTAGGGCAGCCTCCTATCAAGCAGGTGACTCTGGTTTGGTTCCTGGTATAGTGGTTAGGGTAGCCGCCTATCAAGCAGGTGACTCAGATATGGTTTCTAGTAAATGCAGCCAAACTGATTTCTGTAATGTGCTGTTTGCCTCACTTGTATCTTCTAGGTTTAGGCTCTTAATCCCCAGGCATTCCGATGACTCGCTAATCCATGTTTCTCCAAAAAATGTATGCTGCTTTGGATAAAAACTGCCAAATACATAAAAGGTCAATCTACCTAATCTCACCTTACACAGTATAAAATCACCTCAAATTTCAGGCCAGTTGAAATCAGCAGCTGTGTGGGGTCAAACCACTGGTCTGAGGGTTCTCTCCGAACAGTTTTGTTTCGTCTTTTCTGTTGCAGCAAGAAATGAGGACGCAGTGTCACCTAAGGTAAGCGTGCTCTCAGCCTGCCCTCAGCCGGCCGCGTTGCATCATTTCACCACAGTGTGGCGCCATTTCACCTTCGACCTCTCAAAATTGTATTTTAAATTTGTTCGGGTGACTTTGCTTATCCTTTGGATCATTTCAAAGATTTTCATGGATGTTCTACAATAATTATTTGGTCTGTGTGTTATTTATGAACGGATTCCTATATCCCATCAGGAGGCAACTCCAGCTGTAAAGTAAGTGCTGAATGACTTGATACAGTATTGAACTGTACTGCTTTCACTTGTAATTGCTGTATCCTGCTGACATGTGTGCCTAATATAGAAATATACACGTCTCAATGTTTTAAAGTAAAAATTCATTCTCAATCATTTTCTATCTTCTTATGATAATGTGTGGTCCTAATTTTGTCATAAAAATTTGAAACGGCTTAACATTTTAACACGGTCCCCGATGTCCTGGGAATGACTGGTACCAGACACAATCTCATGTCACTGTCACCATCATGGTGAAAAATGCCAAGAAGGATGACGCCTGTATTTCCTTTGAAGAAGAAAAGGTATTCAGACTGTGCACTGCTGTTTATGAAAGAAACCGATAGCCCTCAGACCATGGGTTTAATTAAACTCCGTGAAATGAATTAACCAGCAGGGTGACAGGTAAAAGGATTTTTTTCACCCTCACCGGATAAACATTTCATGTGCACTGACAGTTATTAATTTGTAGAGCGTTTCATTATAGTATATGATTACACTTATATGCGTTGAAAGCTAGAAGATTAAAAGGCATAGGAGGAAAAAAAAGACAAATTATGGAAATAACAGCACCGGAAATCAAAGTGTGAACCTGTGTTTGATCTATTCTATAAATTAATTAAAATTTTCAGTTCTGTATAATAATCTGGTGCAAATTAGATGGAAATGAGATAAAATATTAATTTAGTTATCTGGGGAATCTGCCTGGAGGGGTTTTTGTAGGCTTCAGTCTGGCTGAAAATGCCGTCCATATGGCAGTCAGGAGCGCTGGTCTGACGCCTCGTGGCGGGGGTGAAGTCTTCTGTGACGCGTGGCTGCGAGGGTTTGATGTGAGAGGAGCTGGATAATGAGGCTGTTGTAAGGCCCTAAGTACAGAGGGTACCCCAGGGGTAGCATACATTACGGCCGACCTTCACCGGCGCTGGCTCACATGCTTGTTAGAAACCCTTTTCTCTCCCGTTAGCCGTTGCTAGCCTATTGTGGCGACCGCAGGGCGAGTCTCCGTAACGCACGCCAGTCCTTGGCATTTAAATGAGACGCGATGTCAAGGGCTCAGCCCGCACCCCCCCCCCCCCTCCCCATCGAGTGTTTCGAAAGTAACGTCAGGAAATAAAGTGCAGGCATCTTCTTTTAAGCCAAAGAGAGACCCATTGCGCTGCTGTCGTTTTGACACGGAGCTGTCCACTCCTGGAGATGCTCCAGCACCCAAAATTCTGCCCTTTATGCTTTTCACCCTGCAGATGAGCGTTGTGGTCAAAACGGCACCACAAGAAGAAAAACACCTGAAGTTCCAGCTGTCGCATCCTGTTGTTCCTCAAGAGAGCACCTTTAAAATACTCTCCACCAAGGTGAGACAAACTGCCTCTTCCTGCAAAGACTCCCTTCTACTGAAAGTTTGAGCAGCAAAGTACTTTAGGCCTGTTACTCGTTTGTACTGCAGGATGTTGACTGAAGCTTAGGCTGGTCATGTGCTGAGCTCACGGGCTCCGGTGCACCTCCAGGTCCAGTTAAGTACTGCTTTGCTTGACAGTTCGTTAATCCTATATATATGGGTTCTGGGATTGGAAGTGGCTGTCGGGCGTATGAGTATTAGCTGGTTATTATTACCGAAATGGTACTAGCCACCAGGCAGAATGCTGCTTCCAGCATTTTTACAGATAATAGGATGATAAAATAGATGGAAACAATTTACTCTAGTTAAATGTCTAATGCCAGGTTTTTATCAATCCTAGAATGGCAGGTGTGCAGGGGGCAGTTTCTTTCTTCAGTAATGTGAAAATGGGTAATAGCTTGGAGAATCGTGTTAATTAGCTGTGGATATGCCAAAAGATTTGCTGTGTTAGTGGATAACGTTAACTAGGAGGTGTTCTGGAATGGAGCTGGTGATAAGTTTGTTTACTAGCTCTGGGGTGGTGTATCTTGAGCAGTTAGATCTGCACAGTGTCAGATCGGCGAGTGGTCAGAGGATGAAGGAACCTGCTCAAACGCTAAAGCCTGTAGCCTTACTGCAATTGGCTAATATGTGGTGGATGCAGCCATCTGATAGACAGTTCAGGGCTATAAAAAGGCTGATCTCTGCTTCGTACCACAAATGCCATTGCATTGAAAAGAACTTCAAGGCCGGATTCCAGAACTGAGGCCATTTATCAGGTATCAGTTGCCTCAGTTCATTTTGGATAACAAACCACATTTGTGTATTTAATACATATGAATGCAAATGGCTTTGGGAGCCGACCACTGCAGACACTCATCTTGTTGACGCAATAACTCAAAAAGTACTTGACGGATATTTTTTAAACTTTGCAGAAACATTGAATGGGACACGATCTGGACCTGCTTGGATTGTGAGACAAATTGCACCAAAACTGAAGCACGCCACATAGTTGCAGCACATGAAATTGTAGGCGCAAATCTGGTAAACCTCACTACTTTCAGATAAGTCACACAAAGTTTTAATAAGGATTTTTTGGAGAGATGAGGAGGGGGTAGGGTGGGGCTACATATTATAGTGGTTGGAGGTGTGTAAGGAGTAGGGATAAGATGGTGGTGGGGGGTGGGGGAGATGGGGCCATCCAGGGAAAACACTGTTATCTTTCCTATAGTGTCTGGTTTTGAAATGAATAATGTCTTGGGAGCTGATCATTTGAGAAGCATTGCAAGTGTTAGGTTGTTTCTGGTGAGCAAGATACATGCGTCTGAAAAAGCAGCACTGAGGGAGGTTGTTCAGAGTACAAGTACGAGTTCAGAGCTGAGGTTTGCCCCCATCTGTCTGTTTCCTTTCCAGTCTTTATTGTCCAATACATGCTGTGTAAAGCAACGCTTCCTTTCACTTAGGTGATGCTGTGCTGAAGATCTATTCATACAACCAGCAAAGGAGATTTAATATGCTTGCAGAATTTTTCTCCCTAAAAATGAAAGGTGCCATTGAATTAATTTTTTAAGTATTTTAAATTGTTGTTTGGTGTCTATATAGAAGGTATGTGAACTTGGATTTGTTGAAAAATGCCCAGAAGTGGTTTTACACCCTATTATTTTGCCTTAAAATGAAACAGGCAGTTTTCCCTTTTTTGGTGGGCTCATTAATACATTGATGTGCTCTGCTCTGATTGGCTGGTTCACAGTGACTCACGTAGAACCAACATCTCTACAGTCATGTGCCACATAACAACGTCTCAACAGCGTACAACATCTACGATGGTGGTCCCATAAGATTATAACGGAGCTGAAAAATTCCTAGTGCCTAGTGATGATGTAGTACGACACATCACTCATGTGTTTGTAGTGATGTTGGTGTAAACAAACCTACCGCGCTGCTAGATGTGTGTAGCGTATACAATTATGTACATAATACTTAATAACAGTTGCGTACAATTATATACATAATACTTGATAATAACAGATAATAATAACAGTTATACTACTGGTTTATGTATTTACTATACTGTATTTTATATCATTATTTTAGAGTGTACTCTTTATACTTTGCCACACATAACTCTAATACTCCCATTTCAGCCTCGGGACAATGTTAGCATAGTCAAAACTTTGTTGTTTGCTTTGCAACAAAAACACTAATTATTTTGCAACTCAGTCAACAAATGATTTTACAATGCTAGCTTTGTCATGCAATTTTAAGCATTTTAAGAAGCTTTGTGATGCAATTAAGAACCCCAAACAGATAGCAAGCTGAGCAGCTTGTAAACGTATTGTTTGTAATGAACTTGGACTGTATCGATTAGATTTAACTTACCAAAAATAGGCTGCAGGCAGCACAGAAGCCTCTTGTCAGTGTCAGTTGTTTGCTACTCCCCGGCTAACTTGGAGTACGTTTCCCAAAACTTTCAACATTAGCACCATACATAATTGCAGTCATACAACTGAATGGTTCCAACTATGTAAGTTGCTAAGAGGAGCTGTTGGGAAACGTACCCCTGAATAGGACTTCCCTTCTTAGCCTACTAGTAATAAATAACCTTACATCAATGGCTGTCAGTGTATATATATATTTTTCCATGCTAGGTGCACATGTACAAACTGTGCACTCAAGCCACTCGAGAGAGAAGATGTATTTTGCAGGGTCCATGTACCAAACTGTTCTTACTCAGCTATGCCAAGGTAATGTGAGATTTTCATTCGATGGCACCTTTAAGGTGCATGCATGTATTGTGTGTATATAATGGCATTTGGAATAATAATCTGCATCACTAAACTCCCACAACTTTGTTGATCATTAATTAGGCATTTATAGATTATACATCCATTTGGAAAAGCCTTTATTTTGTTCTGTGGATTACATGTTTGGCACCCTCTGGGATGCCCGGCATCGCCTGTACTTAAGAGAAACAGTTTCGCAGTCATTGTCCTGACACCGGTGGTGTTAAAATATGGATAATTAGTGATGTTTAACAGAATCCACAATTCCCTGAGTGAATGATTTTTTTAGTGTTTTTGAAAAACTGTTAAACAATAGCTTTTAGTGGTCTCTGTTCCTGTTGTTAACTGAAGTGCTCTATTTACTAGTTACTTATTGTTTGGTTAATTGCTGTACAGTGGATGAACAAAATACCTTGCAGACGCACTAACAGAAACCTGAAAGGAACAGCCAGTGAAGCACTGCATACTGGCCCTGACTTTGCTGAAATGTCACCCATGGTTATGCAGAAGCAAAATTCTTTACTGCAGGAGTGATACGGTTTGGTGCGGCTCGCCTGCCGCTCACACAAATGAAGACGTTGTGCTCCCAGACGCGCTGTGAGGCTGTTTCGGTGGGTAACGGGGCGGGCGCTCTGGCGGTGCTGAGGTGAAGTATGTGTGCTTCGGCGTCTCGTTAGCACAGGGGTGCTAACTTCCCACAGTCCGGCTGCCTGCGGGGGGCAGGGGGTCAGTGCTCACAAAGCCCTGCTTGTTCCCTGGCCTGAAGGGCTCCCAGGGTAAGCCCGGCTCAGAAAGGGGACCGGGGGGGGGGAGCGGCTTAGTGCAGAACCGCCCTACCCCCATGCCAAGCCCGCTCCCCATGCTCAGCAGAGGCTTCTGTGGGGCTCTGTCACACTTCAAGCGACAAAAAGCTAAATAAAATCTGTTTTTAGCACAGAGCCTTAGGATAGTGAAAGCCGTGTAGAGACTGTAGAGCTTCTGATTTGATTAGAATGGGTGACATTATTGTAGCTTTCTGGGTGAATGTGGTGTTTTTCTACTGTTTGTGTTTCAGGTTCCTTCTGAAATAGGAAGGGGTTCTTCCTCTTCTTTCCCCCCCTCAGAGTTTGTTTAATTTGTTCTTTGAACAAAAGTTTCACTTTTCCTGCTCCCAGACGGTGACCTACTTCCCGTGTCACATTTAGTCGTATCTTGAAGAACTTTACTTGAGTGCATTCTGATAAACTCCTAGCTCTGCCTAATGACACGGGAAATGCTCAGCTGCTGAGAGTGCTTCTAATTTCCTTAAATTGGACGTAATAATGCTTTGAGGTATTTCTCATAATTTAAATAAATATCGCCGTACTTTTCCCCGTATGGCTGTCAGCTCTGGTGTTTTGATAAAGCAGTACAGCTGAGACCTGAACGCTGCCTGTTACTGAGGAACGTGATGTGCAGCAGGCTGATTTAGCCTAATGACCATGACGGTGACAGGCCAGCGCTACCGATCGGAGGCCCCTTGCAAATCCGCATCACTTCAGGTCGACTCCTGGGCCTTTCAGCTGCTCCACTCTGGTGCACAAGCCATCAGGAGGTCCTGGATGTGTCAGGCCTGTCACCTTCCTTTAAGTGCAGCCACAGACATGGGATGTAGATTAATATTGTATAGCCTGAGGAAGCTTTGGGACTGTCTTATCAGCAGTATGTGTGCAATTACCACTGCCGTTATTTTGTGAAAACCTGAAACAGAGCACAGCGATAAGAATTGCTCATATATATGTGTGTATATATATATATATATATATATATATATATATATATATATATATATATATATATATATATATATACACACACATTATTTTATAAAAATCCGTAGCTGCAATGAAAAAACTAAAAATGCAGGAACACTTGTATTTTGTTTGGTTACTTATGGTTATGGTTAGGGCTGGGTAGGGGTGAAGGTTGTCATAGTTAGCGTTAGCATTTTTCAGGTAGAAATGAATGAGCGGTCCCCAAAAACATATGATTACACAACTGTGTGTGTGTGTGTAGACATATATACATATATGTTTGTGTTTTTTTTTCTTTCTTCCTGCAGTGTAGCTAAACTACTGCATCATTACAAACAAAATTCCTTTGTTTTCTTGCTTTATTACTGTCTGCCATCGTTGCATTTCATTTCTATTGATCCATCCAAATTCTGTAACGACGTATCAATTTTAGGGTAGTGGTGAATTACAGCCTTGCACTGGAAACACAGGGCATAAAGCAGGATATATTGTGAATTTTATTTTACTACTGGAATTTTGACCTGACTAGCACACTTCCTCATGAAGGTCTTTCCTCTATCCTCTGGGTTTTCTTAATTTAACGCAAGCCAGTTTAACTACTCAAACATCATGAATTATATATCTTGTGCCAGCGATTCCGGGATGTCTCCTAATTATATTGACACAAGACTGATTTCTGTGAAGTCTTCAGTGCGATCTTGATGAGAGGGTTCCTTGCTTTGCCCTGACACCTTTTCATGTTCCCCGAGACAGGCGAGCTGTCAGAAGAACGGGGCATTCTGCCCGTTTTGCTCGGTGCAGGTCTCTGCCGCAGATACGTCAACGTCAGCACAGTTGGTGGGGCCCCCAGGAGTCCATCTCCCTGCTGGCTCATTAGGTCTGATGTCTTTCCTCAGATTGAGATTATGATGAAGAAGAGTGAAGCGATACGTTGGGAGACACTGGAAATGGAGGGGGCCCAGGTTAACATGAAGCCATTCACTCCAAGTGAGTCCTGGAGGTTGAGTATATTGTGAACACCGAAGGTCCCCCTCTTCATGTAGGTCATTTGTTCCTATACAAAGCATATTAGATAATGAAAATCTGAACGGATGCTAACAGATTTAGCCCTTATCAATCTGGAAGGTCCATTTTAGTTCATTTATCACCAGTCCTGTGCTTCATTCTTCCTAAAACAATGTGACGGACAGTGGGAGAGATAGCCGGCACTTACTGGGAGACTTGTTCTTTCAGACCAGTATCCATCCTCTTCCCTTTACTCCCGTAACTGGGACAAACTGGTGAGGGACATTAAGGATGAAGAGAAGAATGAGAAGCTGGAGGGGGACACTGCTCTGAGCGATCTCTTCCAGCAGATCTACTCCGACGGTTTGGATGACGTCAGGCACGCCACGAATAAGTCTTTCGTAAGTCTTTCATTTGCTTCTTAATCATGTAGATATTTCTACACTCAAACCTTCGTATAATGTATAGGTGAAGCAGTTATATATACTTTTGTTTATGTTTATTCCTGTTCCAGTCAAAGTTGCATTAGCTGGCTTGGTAAAGAAATTAATCATTTATCTGAGTCAGCCAAAAACCAAGCAATTAAGTGATTTAGACATTTTCTGTGACAAACTGCTCAATTGTTTTTTGAGATCTATAGAATTTATGAGAATAAAAACATGCAGAGCTGACATCAAGATAATAATAATAATAAAATAATAATAATAAAAAATAATTTCTTTATTTTCCTTACAAACACATTTGGGTTCGACTGATGTTTTCACATGAACAGTCAGTGTAAGCCAGCTCTCGTTCTGGCCTCATTCAGATGGAGTCTGGTGGAACAATCCTAAGCACCAACTGGAAGTATGTGGGTAAAAGAAAAGTGAAGGTGAGACCCACAGTTGATGTAGAGCGGAAGAAATTCTGAAGCCTTCGGTGACCTCTTATGAAAATCTTAAATTGCCTGTATGGCAGCACAGCCACCTGCGCGGGGTAGAATGTTCTGAAGCTACCCCTGGACATAGCAGGCTTGTATATTCCAGAGTTCTTCTCTTACTGAAGGTACACCCATGGATTTTCTAATGGTAATTTAAAAAGCTTATATGTTATATGAAAACATCCTGTCTTTTGCCTGTATAGTATTTGTCACAAATCCAAGCACTTTTTCAGTATCTACCTTTATGTTAAAAAAAGCACTTACTTCTGAATCTAGCAGTTGTCAACTTCATTGTACATTTAAAATGGAATCATAATTACTCTTAAATTACAAATCTGCTTTTAATAGGAGCTGTCCCTTAAAATGCATACGTATATTTGCTACAAGAATCAGCTTGTATGACCATTAAATGTTTAAAGCCATTTCCCATCAATCAGACAGAGCTGTCAAGATCAGTTAAAAGTTCTGGCGGCATTGTCCACATGTAAAGTCATTACAAAAAGAAACTCTCAGATTAACTGTACAGTTCATGTATTGAACCGTGCAGTGCGAGCAACCATAAGCTATACTTATGCATCATTCATGGAGCGTTGAAAGTCGTACGTAATTTTGTGAGGCCATAATGCAGGTTTATTGCTATACATTGTCAGTTTTACAGTGCATTATGCTTTTGTTCATAAATACAGGGTAGGGATTGTGATATACATAAACATTCATGCACTCTTAACCCTAAATTGCTATATACTGTATATTCTGTACTGCATGTAGATGTCATTTGGTCTTCGATGCAAATGACTACATGGCCAGAAAAATGACTTAAGTATGACCATAATCCAGGGTTTTAAGGCATAGTTAGTACACTACCATCAGAAGTACAGTGTCCATTCTGCATATCATCTCCAGTAAAAATGGAAATATAATATATACCAATAAAATAGGTGTGTGAAGGACAGTCAGGGATAGAGCAGGGCTTTATTAATATATCAAAGTGACATGTGGGAATCTACAGTCTTCTTATATAAGCAGCCATTGCAGAAACAGTATGTATTTGCTAATATGATTTACAAGCCCAGTCAAAAGAAGGGGATGAACAACGAAAGTCCCTGTAAGGTAAGAAGGCCGCTGGCCCTTGGGGCGTTTGCATTGGGCCTTACAAACACAGCTCGCCTCTTATTTACACTGAGAAGGCACAAATGAGCAGGCCTTTGTATTAAAATGCAGGTAAGATGGCGCTGGCTGCATGGACTGCTGCTGTCTTCTGCATGAGGGCCTCACACGACACCCAGGATGCGGCCCACCCACCAACGGCAGGGCATGATCATCCTGCAGGCCACGCGGCAGCCTTGGTACTCATAGGGCCAAGGGGAGTAGCCCCCCAGGGGCTCGCAGATCCTCTGGCAGTGAGTGTAGCTGCGTGTGCATTCATTGCAACAGATTCCCAGATGGTCCAGCATGGGGTCGAAGGTCATGGTGCCCTCCTCTCCCTCCAGATTGCGCTGTCGAATTTCAGGAGAGGAAATAATGTCATTGTGTGCTACAGAATGGCTCAGGCCCCATAAAATCACTGTAATGCTTCGGCATATAGTTAAGTCTTTTTACATTTCAATTTGGGTTAGGAAAATAGAAGAATCTAAATCTTTTTAAATGTGCAGTTCCTTTCTGATGAGGTTTTTAAAGATAAAATTAGATAATTTCCCACATGTGATCAATAAAGTATATTTTCATCCATCCTCCCATCAAATTTTTCATCGCTCAAATTTTTTGTTACTCAAAAAGAAGCCTTCCAGAAAAGTGCAGGGGCAGACTCCCACAACCCTTATATTTCTCATCTGGCGCCGCTCACATGATAGGGGTTTTCTGGGTTAAAGGTCTGCTCCTCCCTCTCCTGCTCGTTCTCTGGGCGTCCTCTGCTGCTGCTGCTCCTGTTACGTTGTGTCTGGCGCTTTGCTCGCATCATGACGCTCCGTTTCTTCCTCTGTACGTCTTAAACACAGTAAGCAGAGAGCAGTTACAATGGCTCACCAATAACCCCTATGCAGTGCTCCTGTTAGGGGCCCGTCCTGTGCACACTGTCTTGGTACAATCAATTATAATCTCCTGATCAACTGGTTACAGTTTAACATCTATATGTGTTCATAATTTTGTGAAAGGTACACAAGATTAGTAAGTAAAAGCTGAGCTGACACTTATCTAATACCTTTATCATAGTGTCATTCACTGTGTTTCTTTACGTGCTTCTAACAGTGTTAGGCATTTCCTACATGCTGCCCCTAAAGGGGAATTTCTCCCTCGATGAGTTATGCCAGATGGAGCCATGGAGAGCTTAAGGGGCTGTACCTTTAGCATAAGTGGGACGAAGCCAAAAAATGGGAAGGTCTCCACACAGGTCCAAGATTTTGGAGCTCAGGAAACTGCTGTCCTTAAGTGGCTGGTCTGCAGCCACCCAGATCAGAGACTCTTCGTCAAACTTGACTGGCATGATCTCATCCTCCTAAAAGGATTATGTATCTCATCAGTGGCTACTTGTGAAAATGGCATAAATTCGCACTAGATCACAGGCAAAAGCCAATACATTTCAGGAGAGGGTTTCCAATATTTTCACCCATGTTTATTTTTCATTAAAACAGTAATCAAGCACACCATAAAAACTACATTCCCTTTGGTCATGGCAATTATATGAATAATTCATGCACACGTTTGGTAATTTAAATGAAAATCCAGTGCATTTGACATATTTTCCAAAGGTTACAAATAACTCTGTAAAAGGTTAAAGAAATACTCCACAGCCAGCTGTGTAACGCAGAAATACTCCACAGGCAGCTATAGATGTGACACATAAATCCTGCACAGGCAGCTATGTGACGCAGAAATACTCCACAGGCAGCTATGTGACGCAGAAATACTCCACAGGCAGCTATAGATGTGACACATAAATCCTGCACAGGCAGCTATGTGACGCATAAATCCTGCACAGGCAGCTATGTGACGCATAAATCCTGCACAGGCAGCTATGTGACACAGAAATACTCCACAGGCAGCTATGTGACGCAGAAATACTCCTCAGGCAGCTATGTGACACAGAAATACTCCTCAGTCAGCTATGTGACGTAGATATACTCCTCAGTCAGCTATGTGATGCAGAAATACTGCACAGGCAGCTATGTAATGTAAAAATACTCCACACTATACAACGAGAATATGAAGAGTGAATTACTCAAAAGGCTGCAGCAACGCAGAAGGGCAAAGAAATTAAACATTGGAAAACTTTAGCTTTTTACATTTCAGATTTCCATTCCTCTTTTCCAGATCATTCCCAAATGATGACTTTTTCAAGGTTCTAAATACAGCCATTAAAAAGCTCCTTTTGGGTGAAGTTCCAACCTACCAGATCGAACATCAATGAATCCTTGTTCAGCGTTTCCACCTGCGGGAGGTGCGCTTTGCCTTGAGTCTTTATGTAACATTTCTCCCCACCGGAGAACCTAATTCCAGTGATGCCCTGTTAAAAATGTTGAGGATATTAAATCACTGAAAAATATAGTATATGTTTAAATGCTGTGCATTTAAGAAACAACACAATAATAATGATTATATAAAAAAAAAATATACTCCACTCGTGCACAAGGAGAAAAACTGTGAAAACTCACAATGTGAAAATCGTGAACTTCCACTGCTTCGTCGTTCCCACTTCCCGTTACGAACCTCTCCAAATTATTCTCGGAATCGATTTCCATGGAGCCCTCCTCGATTTTACCATTGACACTCATGCTGTAGTGAACATTGTACACCTGTTGATAATACCAGCAGTCCATCTAAATATCGTTCCAACATGAAGTATTTATCTATTTCTATGTTTTCCTTCACAAGATTTCAGGTGATGAGAAATGATCATGATAATTTAGACAACACTTAACACACTTTATTGTGTTATTATATTACTCTGTTTATAGATATTTTGATTGGACAACTGGCACCACGCTTTAGTGTTTTACGTTATATAGGTTTCCAGACACCAAGAAGCCAAGCCTAAGCAATTCAGATAAACGAAACTGCTCACATTAAAATATTGATAGGTCTAACAGACAAACGTATAAAACAGCTCTTCCAGAAAGCTTGAGTTAAGGCTGTTGTAATACCTATAAAAACTTGCGACAATATAAAGATGAGCATTTTAGGTCGGATTTGTAGCTTTTAATGGTCTATTAAATAATCGATTCAACGTTTCAATAATTTCATTGATGCAATTAAGTTAAATCAAATAGGAAAAATACAGGGAGTTTGATCCACTACGAAACCGTGCATTGTAAACTGGGGTAAGCAGTGGACGGTGCGACATAGAAGTCACACCTCTCGATCCTAGGGTTACAAGGAGACCATCTGCATGTAAGTAGGATTAAGTCGCTTAATCATCTCTCTACCAAAGTTCTGTGAGAGCCGTGTGTAGAAACATAGGCCTATACATGGAGATATACAGCAGAAAGACGACCTTACGTGTTTATCGGTAACTTTCCAAAAGTAAAAAGCACCAATAGCTCCGAAAAGCAGCAAGATCGCCCCAGTGATCAGTAGCGCTGCTCCTATCTTCAGAAGGCGGCTACTACCTGAGAGCTTCCCAGTCACCGCAGCGTAAGCCTTCGGAAAGAAGTGCTCAAATCATTAAAAGCTGCATCAACTGATCAACACGCTGTTAACATACATTTCATCTAGAACTGCAATCACACATGAGATATCGCTCTTCATTCGCATTTTTCCGACATTTTAATTTGTCATTTTAAATATAAATTGCGTGAACTGGGTAATTGCTTCTGACTCTTTACACCTCATATTCAGGCAGAAGACTTCGGGAAGGCTCCAAGCATTTCCTTGTGCAAAATCCACACAGAAAAATATACATAAAGGAAGCATTCGTTGAGATATCTATAACTGCAAAATTCAATTCCCTTAATAAACAGTCCAAACTTTTGCAAAGACTTACAGGAGGCAAAAATTGTTCCACGTCGTCTGGTCCAGCCATTGCGATGGGAGTTTTCTCTGTAGTGTCTGACATGCCCGCGTTTGAGGCTTCAGGGCACCTATGTGCGGACCTCCCAGCAACGCCGCCAGTGACGACGCAAATATGAACACCTAGAAGCTTGTGGTAGCCTATTAGTTGTCCCCTAAAACAATGGATTTTTTTCTTTTGCTGGTGGTTTTAATGTGAACCGTGTAACTATATACATATAAAACATATGAAATACTCCATGATTTTGTTTTCCCTCAAATATCTCGGGTCAACTCGAGTGCAGCTGTAGCAATTCTTACAAACTTCTTAAAAGGTTAAGTTCCTACTTTAACACATAGGTGTTCCGTGTCCATAGGCGACCGCAAGCATTTCGCCCCTCGGCCAAGAGTAAACGTAATGGGTGGACAATTGCTGTGTAAAACTGTAATTTCATTACAATCTCTATGTGCAATGCAACTTGCAAGTCGACGCTAAATATGTTTGATGACAAAGTGAACTGTTACGGTATTAAATTGGCAATGATGGCAACCGGTGATTGAACAATGTCACACCAATCAATGGCATTTAATGACATAATGAAAACGAGACTGTTGCATACATGCCGTTCGTATCCCTCAGTCTCTGGATGCGTATAAATGAATGCATAATCTGTCTGTGACTGCCGTAGCAACAGCACCACCCTCCGTCTCTGTCAAAATGTAATCTAAAAGGGAGGGCAGAAGCACTGCTTTCAGCGCAGCGGAATACCAAGACCGGAGACCTTTGTGCGTTCTGAATGTAAAATAAACAAGATTTGACCATTTATTTTCAGCAAATTGTGATGAAGGCGTAAACAAATATAAACACATTAATGTTTAAAAAAAACCCACATCTTTCTCTGCTTCGTATGGGTCTTCTCCATACTGAAAACCAAAGGAAGTGTGATTGCAGTTGCAGTTTCATTAAAAGCATGCTTTTTAAAACAAATATTTAATTTACAGTTGCATTTTTGTCTTACAAAAATATACTATATGTACAAAATCTTGCATAATATACATAGTATTGTTCATACAAGTGACTGGATGCATTCGACTCACATTAATATAAATTAAATACCTCAAAGCCCTCAAGCGAGATACTTTATTTTCCACTAGACATTGTTAAAAACGCCTGACTAAACCGTTAAACATCATTTGTCGGACATCGCGATGTGATGGCCGAGAACACCGGAAGGGTACTCTCATTAGTTCCCTGTGCACTGACAGGCTGGCCTGGGGAAACTATAACATAGTCATAATCTCTGTGCTGAACTTTCTCATACACGCTTTGCAAACCAACTGTTTTAGGTATGTGCGCTTGGTAACAGTTGTCTCTCCTATGGGCGTCACGTGGGAGAGACGCCGTCTTAGCGAAGGAGCTGGCGTTAGCGCGAGATGCCGAAGGGCTCCAGCATCGGTCCGAGTGGCCCAGGATCTTGCATTCGCTCGTGCACGCCCACAAACCTGCGAGGACAGAAATTAATATTGTTACTACGACTGCTACATACAATAGTAGCAATCGCATCCATTTATGCAGGGCCGTAGGCAGGATGTATAAAATATCGAGATCAAAAGTGTTAGCCCTTCCTAGGTGTGTGCCGTAATGGGTCGTGGCTATTGGAGTTACATTAAAAATGCCGAGGACTTGACCTCGGTGTCCTCAACGGTAGGTACGAGCATGCATCTATGCAATCTTAATTAAATTAAAGTTTACATTTAATCACATGTAGCCTTACGGTCAGAAACTGACATTATAAGTTGAAAAATATGTTTCCAGATTTGAACGTAGCATAAACTTACAATGATTGATATTGTAATTGCCGACAACTAACACTGGCGTCTATTATCATTATTATTATTATTATTATTATTATTGTTGTTGTTGTTGTTTTAAAAATAAGAAATATGCGTACATATTGCCAGCAGTCTATACTACGCAATACATACTTTCGTGCCCACCTTTCTGAATGTTTTGGGGACAGTCCTTTTTTAGTCCATCACCACTTATATCTGAATCACTGTCGTTGAAATCGCTGTCTCCCTTCCCACTGTCTTTTCCGCTGAACTGGGGATCTCTGCCTGAGATAGCAGAGTAGGAATTGCCCTTCCATATTGCGATTGGCTTTGCAGCTTCTTTTCCGTACCCAGGAAGCGTAGAGTATCCCTGTGAGGAGAAAGCAGGGGATTTTTAGCATCAGGATAAATATAACGTTGCACAGCACATGAGCTGATAACCATGGCATAGTCGAAATTACATACCTCCAGCTTGACACCTCGCATCCTGTTTTCAGGATCGTAAGTTCGTGCCCTTTCGTTTCCATTTTCAGAGCAGGATCGCCTGTTATTGTCCGTGTCTGATTTAGTGGAAAACGTGTGGCTTTCAAACACGTTGCCATTGTGATTTAAGATCAGAGAGTCGCTGCCCATTTCCCCCTTCTCTAATTGCGGCATATCCAAATCTTCTGGGAAGCCGCTTTTTCTCAGCCTCTTCCGTTGGTTGCAGGTCGTTGCGATCAAGATAATGGCGAGCAGGAGGATGGAGCAACTCCCTGCCAGAACGAGAATTAGTACAGTTGAAGTGTCCCATTGCATGAACTCCTCTTTGTTATTCCGCTTCAGAGACGGGAGATCGCTTGGGGGAGACGGACCGGCAATGATGGTGAATCTGATATTCGCGGTGGATGTCAGCGAAGGTCTCCCGTTGTCACTGACCGTGACAGTGATTTGCAAGCTTTCGTTAACATCATACTTCAGCGCATGCTTTAAATATATATCCCCCGTGGATCTGTTGATGGAAAATAATGAACCTTCCCCGTTAACAATTTTGTAAGACAATTCGGCGTTTGTCCCATCGTCATCGTCTTTAGCTTTTATCTGGGTTACAATAGAACCTGAGGGTGCATCTTTTGGTAGCAAGACTTCGGCGGATCCGTTTTTTAGGGTGGGTTGCGTGATGGAAGGTGCGTTGTCATTTTGATCAACTATTTTTAGGTTGATGGCTGCCTTGCTGTGAAGCTGGGGCGAGCCCCCGTCGGCGGCTTGGACTTGCAGCGAGAGCTGCTTCATCACTTCGTAGTTGAAACTTCTTAGTGCATAGATTGCACCCGTGCTGGGGTCAAGGGACACAAACGTAGCCACCGGAGACCCCATGACATAGGAATCCAAAAGTCTATAAATAACTTTGCCATTCTGCCCCAGATCCAGATCTCTCGCCACGACGGTGGTGATATACGCGCCGGGCGCGTTATTTTCCACAATGGAAACTTCGTACACTTGTTTGCTGAAAAGAGGGGCGTTGTCGTTCTCGTCGCTCAGCCTAATAGTGTATTGCGTTATTGTTCTGAAAGGCGGCGATCCCAGATCTTCGGCAACTACCGTTAAATTGTATTCTGCGATTTTTTCCCTGTCTAGGGGCGCCGTGGTGACAATCATATAGCTGTCTTCGTATGCCTGCTGAAGTTTGAAATGATCGTGCCCGTACAGAGTGCAGTGAACCTGTCCATTTGCCCCGGAGTCTCTATCCGAGGTGCTGATTAGAGCCACAAAACTGTCTTTCGCCGCAGCCTCTGTAATGTACGCAATACCTGCCGTGATGGAAGTCATGGGTGTGATACTAATTTCTGGAGCATTGTCATTAACATCTTGCACTTGAATAATTATTTTGCACGTAGACGGCGTCGGATTAGCACCTAAATCATATGCTTGTATGTCTAATTCAAAGGTTTTCTTTGTCTCGAAATCGATTGGATTTTCAAGTGTTAATCTACCAGTTTTACGATCCACTTTGAAAAGTTGCCGTATCTCGGCAGATACGTGATTTCCAAATCCATAAACAACCTCACCATTTAAGCCCTCGTCGGGATCAACTGCATTTAGATCCAGCAAAAGAAGCCCAACCGGTGCGTCTTCAAATAAGTCAACAGATACGTTACTCTGTTCGAAAATCGGACTGTTGTCGTTGAAATCTTTGACTTTGACGTTTATTTTTGTAGTGCCAGACCTGGAAGGGTTTCCTCCATCGACAGCAACAAGCTCGAGAAGATGAAATGACTGAGTTTCCCTGTCAAGCTCTTTCATTAGCACCAACTCCGCATATTTAACCCCATCTGCTCTGATCAGCACATCAATAGTGAAATGACTGTTTACTGAAATTTGGTAGCTTTGAATGTAGTTTGCGCCCACGTCTTCATCCACGGCAACATCTAAAGGGATTCGGAGCCCAAGCGCTGCGTTTTCAGAAACCTCTATGGTCGATTCCTTGTTAGGGAACTCGGGAGAGTTGTCGTTGATGTCCTTTACTTCAACTTCAACGTGGATTAATTTAAACTGCTCTTTGGAGAAATAGACAACGTCGAAAGCGATGAGACACTGGAGAGTATTTTTACAGATCCGCTCTCTGTCTATTCGTTCGCCAATGGTAAGCTGCCCGTCGCTTTCTCTCAGTCTGATAAAAGAAGCGTTGAACTGTTTCATCATCCTGAAACTGGTTTTGGTATCCAGCCCGGCATTTAAGAACATGTCCTTGGCAAGGTTCCCAATCACCGTATCAGGAGCGTCTTCTTCGTAGGTCTGGTATTTCATTGTCTTTCCCGCAGAGAAAGCGGGTAAGACGACCAACGTATGCATTAAGGTGAAACTGAACATCCACCTATGCCACACAGTCATAATACCTCCCAGTCTTTTTGAAAACATATTCATTGGTTGACTTTTGTTTAAATAAAAGTTAACTGTGCATTTAAGCCAACGCAACTAACAATCTTCCTTAATTGTCCCCGGTTGGAAACGCGGATTCTATAATACGGGAAGAAAGTTCCCGAGGAATCCTGACGGCAGCTCTGCCTTCCGCAAACTCTGCCAACTGCAGTGTCGGACAGATTTATAGACAGCCGCATGCAAATGACGTGATGTGCGGCCAATCCCCTGCTTTAAAATAGCGACTTTTATAAAAACCTATAAGCTTATTTTGATGTTCATTGAATGCGCAATTAATTTAACACTTTATATACGTGTGTGTATAGAATTTCTTCTTATTCATTTTATATTCCTCTCATTCCATGAATAACATTTCTGATCAAATGAACCAATTATGCAGACACATTATCAAGACAGACAACAACAACTAATGCAATAGCATTGTTATTATTATTATTATGATTATGATGATGATGATGATTATTATTATTATTACTGTTACTACTTTCGACGTTGGGAAACGTCCTCATGCACTTGACAGGTGATCACTACCCCACGTTACTGTTTAGTCCCTTTTCATAATCTAATAAACTAATTTATGTCGACTAAAATATTGGATTAATTAGAAGCGCGGTTTATTCAAATTGTGCTTGACTGCTTCACTCCAGCGATCCCCGGTGATCAAAGCTCTCATTTGCTATTGAAATGTTCGCTGTTAATAGTTTCAGCATGCGTGCCGCTGCCTATGCCGCTGTTCTCCAACACTGCCTGCTAGCAGGTGAAGAAAAACCGTCTCAAATAGGATTTATCGTAAACACCGGGAGATTTCGACGAATTTCTATAATCAGATTATATCAAAGAGTGATGAATGCCTCGTTAGCAGTCGAGATATAATAGCAGTATTCCTTTGGAGACAACGTCTGTATTATATCCAGCCTACTGGGAGAGGAACTTCCAGTCGTTTTGATTGAGATCTGCGCATAACTTGAGTATAATGACTGGGCGCCACATGTATCTATTGACCCATTTCATTAAGTACCAATCACTGCCACGGTTCTCTGACTCGAACGATGACAGGCGCTAAATGGTACAGGATTTTCGACTCGTATTAGAATACATTTAGCGACTGACCAAGGCTGTCACGGTCGTTTAGGGGATTTCCTCGCATTGTCTGCTCCAGAGCTTTGAAAAGCAGCACTTGCCGTCCAACAGAAGGACAAAACATTCGAGACGAACCAAAGGAAATGAAACCATCTGTCTATATATTATTATTATATATATATATATACATATATATATATACATATATATATATATATATATATATATATATATATATATATATATATATATATATAATCTAGTCTAGATAACTAACCTGTTTTCGGAGACTTGCTGAGAGGACTACAAAATGATTAAATGATTTGAAATAAGGACTGTGTTTCCAAAACCAACCGTTTTAGCGACTAAATGAACAAACTTTATAAAGTCTATTTATAGAATATGTATATTTAAGCTTGCAGCAGTATAGTGCGCTTGAAATACAGAACACTTTGATAATGCTTACGGTAACTGGCTTGTTCGTATTGTGTTGACATTCTCCGGTGAACTTGCATTTATATTACCTTTTTTTTTTTAAAAAAAAAAGAGCAAAGTCTACATTTCTGAGTTCATGATGTGTCCCAAAATACGATTACAGTGTACATTTGTGGCGCGCCGCGAGCGCCAGCGTCTTTGAGCCAATAAATAAATAAATGGATGAATGGATCTCGGTTGGGTGGATTATTTTACTTGTGTGAGATTTCGGGCTTTTAGAATCTCGTTAGGATGCAAGACAGACTTTCTCCCACCGATCTGCCTTTTGTAACCAGCCCTTGGTACACCCATTCTCTCACACGACCGCTATGTCAATCTTGCCTTCTGCACACGAGTTGTGCATTTTATGTGCAGCGTATTTGCATTTTTTTTTCAGCCACTGTGGCTACATTTGTTCTCATGATCGCCATGCTGTTGCCTCTATGAGGCGTCCTTTCGAGAAGGCTTAGTGCTTTTGGTATGATAACGAGGCGATTTGTCCCTTTGTTACTAAGAGACGAAACGGCCAAAAGGGGATCTTAAGCCGTCGATCCTTAATATAATGTGGTGTTTAGATTAAAAATTCCGCTTTCTTCAGTGTCTGGCGCAGCTCCAGTTACCATTGCAAGCTGAACTCGCGTGTAGTCACACTATCCACTAATTACTTGCCAGTATAATTAGCAGTAGACCTACTTTGAATTGTGAACTCTGGTCAGTTGTTTTTTTGGCTACCCTGAAATCTATCTAAACCTGTTATAGAGATGCCCAAAACTGGGCTGGCAATGCGTTACAAATCACCGCCTTACTGCAAACCAGGATAACAGGAAGTTCAGAGATTCACATAAAACAACAAGACTTATGCTAATTATAAATATTTGCAATATGTGTGGACAGTGGAGTTACATTTTTATTTGTGTAACAGAACAGAGATAAAATGGCAGCATGACTAGATTATTCTGGTGGACTAAACTCCATTAAGCTGCAATGTTTTTGTAATTACAAAAAGTCTCAAATGTCATGTTATAGTCGAAGATCTTCACCGACAGTTAATTTGAACTGTTGTCGAAAACTTAAACAATTCATTACTTTACTTTGAAATAATTAGTGTTACAGTTATCCCAACCCAAACCCCATGGTCACGCTGTACTGGACCTGGGGTTCCAAGGTTTCAGGAATCTTAAAAACCCTGGATATATAAGTTAGAAGACAGAATCGTTTTGAAAATTTAGAGGTTGTAGAGAACAAAAATTATTTCTTTCAGTTGGAAGCTGAACTGACTAATCATTAGCTAGCCGCAGATGTACCGCTCTCTGGCAGGCAACAGTCCGAGAAGACCTAAAAAAATCTGTAATAAAAACCAATTAAAACAAAAAGGTTAAACACTCATGAATAAATCTGTAACACAGCGAAAAAGGGGGGCTGTTTTATGGGCTTGCTGGATGCTCCCTGAAACCCGCCCTCCTGGCTTCCAGTTTATTTAAAGTGTCATCTAGAGAGTCAGTGCCTTTGTGTTTGCCTCGCTGCAGTTTGCAGTCCAGATTAACCATATTTCACTGGGACTCAGGAGCCTCATTTGCGCCCCACCTCCTCCATCCGTCAGCAGCGTCTTCAATAACACTGACTTTTGTCTAATTCTCGCGGTATCTGCCGTGTTTCGGAGAGACCACAAGAAGAAGAAAAAAAGAATGATTGAAATTCCATTTATTGCAGCTAATAACAGCAAACAGGCATGAAGTTGCCGTGCTGCTTTGAAATAATGAATCAGCTGTGTTTGTATCTTCATGATAAATTCTTAATAAACTGATTTGGTTGGCCAGGGAGGCAAAATATTGATTATCAAGGTGTTAATTCTATGTAATGTACTTCATTACTATATTAGAGAGATTAATCTGTTTCACATGTTTGTGCTAATGTCCAGGCATATGGCATTGCTGGATGAGGATTAGCAGATTTTTACCCAGAACCTATTGTCAAGGACTTTACATCATGCACTTTCTTTTGTTTACCAGTTTGTTGTGTCCCGAAATGTACTCTGTCCATTACTCCGTACGCCATCACCTTGTACTCTTCAATTTGTTCGGCACCTAGTTGTTCACATCCTTGTGCTTTGCAATACCTCATTTTTAATATAGAACTCATTCTCAGTGCAATCCTGTTATATCTACCACCCATGTGCAATATGCTGACTCTTCCCTTCTTGGAATCTTAAATATAAATATTGTTTTTTAAAGTAAATACCATATCTGTCTCATTTATATTTGCATTTATTTGTATTGATATTTGTGTATTTTTATTAAGTCTCCATAATGCACGTACAAAATATACGTATGTAACAGGAGCTACTACCTAATTTCATTTTACTGGTGAAACCAAAATTACAAAATGACAAGAAAATCCTTCATCCTTGTTTTGTACATCTGTTACTTGAATGTGGATTTGTAGGTATTTGATAATCACTGATACAGTCATACCTTTTAAAACACTCTTCTTTGCTAAAGAATAGATGATATTTAGTAATTTCCTTGATCATTCTATGAAAAGCATACCGTTATATACAGTAGCTATAGGTTTTTGAAGGAGCAATTCAACTATGGAGCCTTGCTGAAAGTTCGCTTGCATGTGCAGGTGGCTCCTGGAATGTGAACCAGTCAACCTATAGGCAAAAAAATGCCAATTTGCTTGCTGCCTATAGATGGCAGGAAAGATGAAGTATGAGCCTGTAAATGCAATGCATTTGCATTGTTTTTACAACCATGCAACATGAAAGACTTATGGCTTCATCGCAGGATTGCAAATAGAACCATGTCATATGGTTGAAAGATAGGAAGGAGTAGGGACTTTGCTTGGGGACAGTAGAGGAGCTGCAGGAGATGGATGCATGAGCGCAGCGGAAAACACAAAAGAAAGCATCAGGTCACCGGAAGTCCAACACTGGGGGCAGGGTAGGGCGTCGGCGAATGGCATCGGCCTCTGCCGGCATTTTACTGGGTGAGATAAAGTGGAAGTACTGCAAATGTACATGTAATTGACTGGGAATATGACACAGATGACCTGATTGTCTATGCTCATCGCTAAAAAGTCAGATTTTCATAAAATATCACTGATATATTTCTTAATCTGTTGCCTGGAGACAACAAACTGCTTAATTATTCAGCTGTCATAGTGGTTTTTTTTTTGGATCACAGTAATGTTTCAGTGATCAAGACTCTCATTGATGTGCCTCTGGATAAGAAAAAAATGATGACAGACAAAGAAAAAAGAAATGACAAAAAAACAAAAGGTCTTTATTCTGTGATGAAATGAGACATAAGTAGTGGGACATGAACATTCAGCAATTGGTGCCTCTAATGTTGCCTCGAAGGATTCATTGTTTCAATCGTTCTCTGTTTCTCTCAACAAACACCAGATTATCATATAAAGAACATTACCTCTGTCACTTGGGACTAACTTGTGTTCAAAATATTAAAGATTCCAATCTTTATTAAGAATAATCAGACATATTCTTGCAACCAGACACCATGTGTACCCAAAAAGCCAAGAATGAGTCATGAATGACTCAAAGGAGGTTCTCCACCTGTTTTACAACCAGGCCACGGACTTTTACTTTGGGCAAAAAGCCAGTTTGGCACAGATAACTTCTACTAGGTGGCTGCGCTGTTTGTAAGTCTTTCGGTTTTAACCTTAACTTCTGCTTCTTCTGAATGCCTATTAGTTCAGAATGTTCATGTGTCATTGCATTCATCGCTGTACTCCTTACAGTAGTAATTAGCTGGTCGCTACCCAGAATAAGGACAAGCAAGCAAATATTTATTTGGACCTACCGGTCCAATCAAATTGAAAGCATTTATGTTGAGGGTATTTTGGGGCTCTAATATAAACCACTTGGCCAATAGGATTCTTTATTATCTGAATGTTTGATTTGCTCTTTTGAATCTTTTGAATGTTAGGCAAACCTGAAATTTAGCCACTGTAAATTAAATTTTTACACTTAATCTATGTCTGGCTGCTGATATGTGCTATAAATATCTGTATTGTCTAATAAATCTGCATTCATAAGTATAATAATGGTTTGAGAATAACAAGCAGGGTCCATTATATACTGTATAACAGTCATTTTAATGACTGTGCATTGCTGGCATCCAAAAGTTAACTACTCAATTTTCTCCAAAATAACAGAAAGGTGCCAGGGAATCACACGGGATTTTCAGCGGCAGGATTTCGAGGTGCCTCTCATTGCTGGCTGTTCACCAGTCTGTGGTCTGTTCCACCTTCCCCGAGCACCCTTTGTTACTGGTCAAAACTTGCTTAACCAGCACTGAAAAGTGAATGATATGTACAACTCTTTCCTTTTTACTCTACTGCCTTTACCTCCTTTGAAGGGCAATATGGATAATGTTCATTAAAATTAGCATAAAGGTTTGAACTTTCATAATGACCCAATATATTTGCAATAGTAAGTTAGTTGCAGCATATAGTTTGAGATGGTTTTCCAGTTTACACTCACACCTGTCAATCAGCAGTCTGGGTGCAGTTCAAGAAATCTTTAGCATGCAGCAGAATGTGATTAATCACAGTCATAGTTATTGCTGTAAGTGTGACAGGTGAAAAAACACCTGTCACATGTAATGGTGGGCAGGCCAAACCCTTCAGACATAGCCGGGGGGGCGGGGGGGCACCACATTATACATATCAGGAAAGGTACTTTCAGCTGCTTCGGGTTATACAAACTAACAGCTAAATAGTTCAGTTCTTGTTGTGCTTTGGTTTGTTTCCTTGATTGAAAGCCTCATCCAGCTGTTTCACATTAACTTCAGTGGCTCATGCATGATTATAGGAGACTGACCAATCGGCACACTGCAAAAACCTGGTGCTTACGTGAAATCCACGTCCTTTTGATTGAAGTGGTAGTTTAGAAACCCTGTCCGAGCTGAGTGTACCCCCCCCCCCCTCGACGTGGATTAACTGGTCACCCTCCTGAGAAGTATCGCTTGCACTCTGGCATAATGCTCGCCCTTCAGATGACTCACACTATTTCTGCATTCTCTAATGTTACTGTCAGGCATTCAAGGTTTTTGAAAATTAAACTCATAATTCCATCTACAGAGTACTTTAAAATTGGCGTCAGTGGTTAATGTTTAGATGCACAATGTTTCACATATTTGAATAAGACACTGTAAATATGACTGTATGACTCTCTCTGGCTGAGGCGATAAATCAGTCCACACGGTGTAGCGATGGGAGGATGTACCGGAGAATTTGTTTTGGTTTGGGGTTTAGCTAAATTGGAGAGATATACAAGACAATTGTTTCGCCACCAGAACATGACAGCTGTTAGATAGCACAGAAAGGACAACAATCTCTGAAAAAATAGAATGTCTGTTTTATACGATCAGTGACTTGCTGGTGAATGAAGGATTCCACCATTGAGTGTTGTCCAACATTGTGTTGTTTTGCCTTGAAGCCGGACGTTTTAGGTATTACTCAGCTGTCAAGTAAAAATGACATTTCTAGAAAGACAAATGCTGGCCTAGAATGACCAACATACTGAATTTTTTCTTCCACGATAACTTGTGCAGATGTTATAGAGAACACAGACAAGAGCTTTATCTAAGTAGTACCTGGTGTTAGAGACAAATGCATCAAATGGAACATACAGTCAGGATGAGTTAATAATAGGTATTTTATTTAGTTCATTGAGTAAATGGAAATGTATTTCAACCCTTAAAATGCAGGATGAAACACTAAATTATTTAATGACCCAAGACTGCAGCCATAAAAGCATAATCATTTGCAGTTTTGTTCTACACAAAGGACTTTGCGGCCGTTCTTGTCAAGTGTAACACAAAAGACACAGACAGCATGTGGAATATGACATTTTGGAAGGGAGGTTTCATGTCCTGGTGAACAGAAACATGATAAACAGGCTCAGTTCGGCAGCCTCCTGCCACGTAAAAACATCACTGACCAGGCAGTAGGATACATCCCCTGTCTGTGACATTACAATAATTAACAACTGCTGGTTTACTGCACGATGATAGCAATGCACCATTTTAAGTTTGTTGGATTCTTGAAAGAGGGTTGTGAAAAGGGGGCATATAAAAATGGGCCCTGATTGACCCCCCCTCTCAATTTTATTCATGGAAGCATAATTTGCTTTTTAAGTGCGATGCCCTGATTGATACACCACCATGGCGACAATATTTACATTTTAATACCAAGCACCTTTCAGGAGGGAGTGAGCTGCATTCTCTTTGATATTTGCAGACCCATGTCTGAGTGGGTGTTTGTCAGAGTAATCAGCATGTCTTGCTATTGGAAAATACTTAAAATCAAATAAAAAAAAAATAAAAAAAAAAATAAAATAAAAAATTTAATCAAATATAAAAGCCCCTTTGTTCTGAAAGCATTTTACATTTTTGAATTTTTTTAACATTATGTGTAAGAATTCAATATTTGAACAAAAATGGATTCGCACTTCACAAAGCTGATTTAAGGTTCCTTACGTCTTCCATTAATAAATATATTTATTCAACAGACACTGTTACACAAAGTGATGTAGGATTGAGACATCAAAGTCAGGGACTGTCCCTGGAGCAATTGGGGTTAAGGGCCTTTGCTCAAGGGCTCAACAGTAACATCACAGTATCAGCCATGCGATGTGAACTGGTGGCCTTCTTTTCATAGGCACACAGCCCTTACCCACAGAGGCACTGTCAGTGAAGCAGCAAGGCTTAAGAGATGGGCTTTTTACATCAGAGATGACACTCTTTTAGTTTCGGTGACTGGACTTCATGTTAAAACAGAAACTGACAATTTAAAAACTAATAGTTATGTTAATTAAATTTTTTTGTAGCTTGCTAAACTAATCCAGTGTGTAAAATATATATCCTCGTAAATTTTAATTTGTAACTGACTTGACCCATGCTAAGGCGGTGTTATACAGTTATTAAGACGGACTTGGCCTACACTAATGTGGTGTTATACAGCCATTAATACTGACTTGGCCTACACTAATGTGGTGTTACACAGCCATTAATACTGACTTGGCCTACAATAATGTGGTGTTATACAGTTATTAAGACGGACTTGGCCTACACTAATGTGGTGTTATATAGCCATTAATACTGACTTGGCTTACACTAATGTGGTGTTATACAGTTATTAAGACGGACTTGGCCTACACTAATGTGGTGTTACACAGCCATTAATACTGACTTGGCCTACACTAATGTGGTGTTACACAGCCATTAATACTGACTTGGCCTACACTAATGTGGTGTTACACAGTTATTAAGACGGACTTGGCCTACACTAATGTGGTGTTACACAGCCATTAATACGGACTTGGCCTACACTAATGTGGTGTTATACAGTTATTAAGACGGACTTGGCCTACACTAATGTGGTGTTACACAGCCATTAATACTGACTTGGCTTACACTAATGTGGTGTTATACAGTTATTAAGACGGACTTGGCCTACACTAATGTGGTGTTACACAGCCATTAATACTGACTTGGCCTACACTAATGTGGTGTTACACAGCCATTAATACTGACTTGGCCTACACTAATGTGGTGTTACACAGTTATTAAGACGGACTTGGCCTACACTAAGGAGGTGTTATACAGCCATTAATACTGACTTGGCCTACACTAATGTGGTGTTACACAGCCATTAATACTGACTTGGCTTACACTAATGTGGTGTTACACAGTTATTAAGACGGACTTGGCCTACACTAAGGCGGTGTTATACAGCCATTAATACTGACTTGGCCTACACTAATGTGGTGTTACACAGCCATTAATAATGACTTGGCTTACACTAATGTGGTGTTACACAGCCATTAATACTGACTTGGCTTACACTAATGTGGTGTTACACAGCCATTAATACTGACTTGGCCTACACTAAGGCGGTGTTACACAGCCATTAATACTGACTTGGCTTACACTAATGTGGTGTTACACAGCCATTAATACTGACTTGGCCTACACTAAGGCGGTGTTATACAGCCATTAATACTGACTTGGCCTACACTAAGGCGGTGTTATACAGCCATTAATACTGACTTGGCTTACACTAATGTGGTGTTATACAGCCATTAATACTGACTTGGCCTACACTAAGGCGGTGTTATACAGCCATTAATACTGACTTGGCTTGCACTAATGTGGTGTTATACAGCCATTAATACTGACTTGGCTTACACTAATGTGGTGTTATACAGCCATTAATACTGACTTGGCCTACACTAATGTGGTGTTATACAGTTATTAATACTGACTTGGCCTACACTAAGGCGGTGTTATACAGCCATTAATACTAACTTGGCCTACACTAAGGCGGTGTTATACAGCCATTAATACTGACTTGGCTTACACTAATGTGGTGTTATACAGCCATTAATATTGACTTGGCCTACACTAATGTGGTGTTATACAGCCATTAATACTGACTTGGCTTACACTAATGTGGTGTTATACAGCCATTAATACTGACTTGGCCTACACTAAGGCGGTGTTATACAGCCATTAATACTGACTTGGCCTACACTAAGGCGGTGTTATACAGCCATTAATACTGACTTGGCCTACACTAAGGCGGTGTTATACAGCCATTAATACTGACTTGGCTTACACTAATGTGGTGTTATACAGTTATTAATACTGACTTGGCCTACACTAAGGCGGTGTTATACAGCCATTAATACTAACTTGGCCTACACTAAGGCGGTGTTATACAGCCATTAATACTGACTTGGCTTACACTAATGTGGTGTTATACAGTTATTAATACTGACTTGGCCTACACTAAGGCGGTGTTATACAGCCATTAATACTAACTTGGCCTACACTAAGGCGGTGTTATACAGCCATTAATACTGACTTGGCTTACACTAATGTGGTGTTATACAGCCATTAATACTGACTTGGCCTACACTAATGTGGTGTTATACAGCCATTAATACTGACTTGGCTTACACTAATGTGGTGTTATACAGCCATTAATACTGACTTGGCCTACACTAAGGCGGTGTTATACAGCCATTAATACTAACTTGGCCTACACTAAGGCGGTGTTATACAGCCATTAATACTAACTTGGCCTACACTAAGGCGGTGTTATACAGCCATTAATACTGACTTGGCTTACACTAATGTGGTGTTATACAGCCATTAATACTGACTTGGCCTACACTAATGTGGTGTTATACAGTTATTAATACTGACTTGGCCTACACTAAGGCGGTGTTATACAGCCATTAATACTAACTTGGCCTACACTAAGGCGGTGTTATACAGCCATTAATACTGACTTGGCCTACACTAATGTGGTGATATACAGCCATTAATATTGACTTGGCCTACACTAATGTGGTGTTATACAGCCATTAATACTGACTTGGCTTACACTAATGTGGTGATATACAGCCATTAATATTGACTTGGCCTACACTAATGTGGTGTTATACAGCCATTAATACTGACTTGGCTTACACTAATGTGGTGTTATACAGCCATTAATACTGACTTGGCTTACACTAATGTGGTGTTATACAGCCATTAATACTGACTTGGCCTACACTAATGTGGTGTTATACAGTTATTAAGACGGACTTGGCTTACACTAAGGCGGTGTTAGACAGCCATTAATACTGACTTGGCCTACACTAATGTGGTGTTATACAGCCATTAAGACTGACTTGGCTTACACTAATGTGGTGTTATACAGTTATTAAGACGGACTTGGCCTACACTAATGTGGTGTTATACAGCCATTAAGACTGACTTGGCCTACACTAATGTGGTGTTATACAGTTATTAAGACGGACTTGGCCTACACTAATGTGGTGTTATACAGTTATTAAGACGGACTTGGCCTACACTAATGTAGTGTTACACAGCCATTAAGACGGACTTGGCTTACACTAATGTGGTGTTACACAGCCATTAAGACTGACTTGGCCTACACTAAGGCGGTGTTATACAGCCATTAATACTGACTTGGCCTACACTAAGGCGGTGTTATACAGCCATTAATACTGACTTGGCCTACACTAAGGCGGTGTTATACAGCCATTAAGACTGACTTGGCCTACACTAATGTAGTGTTACACAGCCATTAAGACTGACTTGGCCTACACTAATGTAGTGTTACACAGCCATTAAGACTGACTTGGCCTACATTAATGTGGTGTTATACAGCCATTAAGACGGACTTGGCCTACACTAATGTAGTGTTACACAGCCATTAAGACGGACTTGGCTTACACTAATGTGGTGTTATACAGCCATTAAGACGGACTTGGTCTACACTAATGTTGTGTTACACAGCCATTAAGACTGACTTGGCCTACACTAATGTAGTGTTACACAGCCATTAAGACTGACTTGGCCTACACTAATGTAGTGTTACACAGCCATTAAGACTGACTTGGCCTACACTAATGTAGCGTTACACAGCCATTAAAACTGACTTGGCCTACACTAATGTGGTGTTATACAGCCATTAAGACGGACTTGGTCTACACTAATGTAGTGTTACACAGCCATTAAGACTGACTTGGCCTACACTAATGTGGTGTTACACAGCCATTAAGACTGACTTGGCCTACATTAATGTGGTGTTACACAGCCATTAAAACTGACTTGGCCTACATTAATGTGGTGTTATTTATCAAGCTGGATTCATCACAAGACTGCAATGAACATAAATAATGAGCAGGCCTGAGCCTAACTACACATATTCATCAGCAAGTCGGATTCAACCTGATATAACTGATGTGAAGGACTTTATGTGCTTTATTTTAGTGATAGCTCGTGCTCTTTACATTAATAAGTAAAACCATTACATTTCTTTCATCTTTTAAAAGTGTAGGAGTCATGGTTAATGTGAGGGTTAATTTCTGAAACAAGTAAAAATCTTGTGCCGCAAGATATACATTCATTTGTGCATCTGGCTTAAACTCAATGGGACAGAATTTCTAGAACGTATTGATGTTCTGAATTTCAAATGTGGGTCTTTAAGGGCACAGAGGGGTGTTCGTGTGTGATTTTCTGGTTTTAAGGTCACTGGATGAAAGAACGTGACACATTCAGACCCCTGTGGAAATGAACGAGGGCAGACACATCGTCATCACGCATTGACAGTGAAGCAAAGCAGCGGCGTTAATGGCTGCTTCATCATCCCCTCGCTCAGCTGAAGCCAGGGCATATGAGGAGAAAGTGCGGGGTGGGGGTGCGGGGAGACAAAGATGGGAATTTATCAAGGACAGGCAGAGGAGAGCTTGGAGTGTTCTCAAGTGACACTTCAACCAAGAAATGGAAAAAGAGTTTGAGCTCTGAAGTTCCCCTCCACAGGATGAATTGGTCTTAGTATAAAAAGTGCAGGAAGAAGATACAAACGGTGTGTGTGTGGGGGGTCTCTTTCATCAGGACTGGTTAGTGAAATAAAATGCTTAAGCTATGCCGGGTGAGGGGGCTGCCGTTTAATTGGCCCCTGGGTCAGTCACATTCAGGGTGCACCACTGAAACATTCATACACTGCATCTGTTCTCCTCACGCAGCATCCTTTGAACACCGCAAGACAATTACGCCCTCAAAAGGAATCTTTCCTTTAGTTTTTTTTTCACGATTATTCTGTACTGACTTTGGTCATTAAAATTAATGGAAAATAGATTAAAAGGTAATCCGACAACACTTCTTGTTTTTTATTTCTCCTTAAAGTGTCTTTTGCCTCTGTCAGAAAGTCCATTGTGAGAGGATTTGTATTTTGCACTGAAGGACAACAACAGAAGGAAAACTGAATTGCACTCCCTCCCAGAAAAAAAAAATGCTTGAAAAGTGACACAAGATCGGGTATGGATTAAATTTTTTAAATCAGACTTCCATCTGTTTGTCCCAAACTGGAAAAATAACAAGACCAGATGACCAAAGCAGAGAAACTGAAAGCTTTTATAGTGACAAGGTGGTAAAATGAGTTCCTTAATGCGGCCACACGTTTCATATTAATGTCAGCTGGGCTGGCACTGCTGCATTTACTCCGAGTGCCCGTGTGATGCAACAATTCCTCAGACCTGCAGTGATGCATTTACTCCAAGTGCCCATGTGATGCGACATTTCCTCAGACCTGCAGTGACGCATCGCTCTTCACTTTCATTGTAAGTCCAGGCACATCTCTTAATGTTTCATTGGGATTTGTTTATAACTCTGTAATATATCATTACATGCATCTGAGAAAATATAAACACAAAAAGTGGACAGAATAAATCTGCTTTAATGAGGATGCAGGTAATCCAACTGTCTTCCAAGCGTTCGTCCTACTGAAGGTCACAGGGGGGCCTGGAGCCTCTCCCAGACAGCTCAGGGTATTTAGAGACACCCAAATATCCAGCTGCATGTATTTAGACATAAGGATACCCATGCAGGTATAAACAGTGCATGCAAGCTCCAAACATGTAGGGTAAACATATCCTTATGGGGACCGCTCATTCATTTCAATGGGAAAAATGCTAACGCTAACTATGACAACCTTAACCCCTGCCCTAACCATAACCATAAGTAACCTAACAAAATACAAGAGTTTTTGCATTTTTATTTTTTTCATAGCAGTCCCTGATTTTTATAAAATAGAGTTTTCCCTTAGGGGACCAGGACACCGGTCCCCATAAGGGAAAAAAACCGGATATTAATCACGTTATGGGGACATTATGTCCCCATAAGGATAGGTAAACCCGCTCGCACACGCACACACACACACACACACACACACACGCGCGCGTGCACAGAGGAGGCATGACACCAGCCCCCAGCCCTAGAGGTGTGAGGGAATGGAGCTCCCCACTAAGGCTGCCCCAGGATGCAATTAACAGCCTTTAAAATTTTTAAACAAACAAATATGGCATATGCCTGCAAACTGTGTTGGCAGCTTGAAGCTAGAATAATCTTACCTTGGGACCAACTCAAATTTAGTCTAGTTATAAATGGTTGAATTTACAACAAACAAAAAAAAAAAATCAGTGGAATATAAAGGCTTTTATAAGTGTGACGACTGAATAGAGAAACTTTAGCAAATCTTGTGATTGCAGCGATGGACGAAGCAATTACAGTGATGAACACAGTGATCGCAGTGATGGACACAGCAATTACAGTGATGAATGCAGAGATTGCAGTGATGACTGAAGTGGTGAAAAAAGTAATTGCATAGCTCGCAGGTGCCTATCATGCAACTTACTCTGCTCCAACTTTTAAAAGAACAGAAGAGTGAATCCCAAAAAACGAACCCTGAAGGAGGTTTGTTAGCGGAGAAGGAATTTGTTTAGAGAGGTGGATGTGTCATTAAGTTCACCATTCAAGAGTCAGCACTTTAAAAATTAAATACTTGGAGACCTGCTTTCTCAATTTTCCTGGAATAAATATGCCCAGCATGGAGCATCTCTTCAAAGATGTTAATATGCTAGATGACAGATGACTAATGCACCTTTGAATCCACTCCACCTGGTCTGTGTTGTCATCCAGATTTGAATGCACTCGAAGAGTGATGGAGGTTGAAAAAAATAATCTCTCCCTTTTAGTCTGGTATCCAATAAGGATGGCTGGTGCAGATATAAATAGGGAAGCTGAAAAAGCAGAAAGGTGATATCAGTTTCAGGATGATGTGCCCTGAGGTGACACACAGAAGCTCTCGGCACCTGTGATTAAGGCTTCTAGCTATTAACTCACACCTTCTACTGACAGCACAGTCTCTGTGCATGGAAGAGTCAAATTAATTAATTATCTACCCATCCATCCATCCATCCGTCTGTCCATCCATCCGTCTGTCCATCCATCTTTCTGTCCTTCTGTCCATCTGACCAAATTGTAATTGTTCACCCAGGGTAGAGTCATAGGGACCATCACATTATTAATTAGGATTAATGAATATTTCTTATTCAGCTACATAGCATACATACAAATTATTTACACATATATAATCAACACATAAATCTGCATAAATTATAGTCATTCTCAAGAACATTTTGCAATATTTCAGTTTAGCAGCAAGTTGCAGCAGAAATTATGGTCATTTGATTATCAGAAAGTTATGTCAGGTTACAGAACTTCACCCAGACTGTCAAAAAATATCAATGAACAAATGATGGCGTCTTGTAGCCTTATGGTGCAACAGCAGCGAGCATTCATATCATATTTACATTTTAGCAATCTTGTGGTGTAGAAACCAGAGCTGCTGTTACATTTTCATAATATCTGATAAACAAACAAGCTTGAATCTTTTGACTGTCTCACAGCTGTCACAAACAGCGGTTGTGCTGCAATGTGAGAAGCAATTCATATATTGCAAACACTTCCCAATGACTGACATGAAATGGGTATAAAATAGTTGAAATTTGTGCAGAAACCTCTGGGATAGGGGATCGGCGGGCGGGGGGGTGGATACTGAGTCATTTGTGGTGCAAGGATGTTTTTAAAGTGGTATTTCTGACAAATTGATGTTGAGATTAAATACTCAAGTGTTCATGCAAATACGGCAGAGAAACAGGTATAGAATTATAAAATGTGAATGGACGGGATTTTACCACCTCTGTCCAGTTATGAGTACTCAGGATTACTGCACTTATTGCCTACTAAGCAGTGCTTGAAGTGGGCCAGGATTCACTGATACACAATAGCGGTACTTCTTTGTTTTACTCTCTAATCTGCCAGTACTGAATATCAGGGAGAGTACAGGCTCCTGTTTTTCCCTGTTCAAGCACTGCTACTAGCAAACTTCACACACTTCTCTGTGTCTGAGTTGGGCGTCTTGCTGAAATGTTTTCAGATGACCAGCTTGACAGCGCTGTAGCCAGGAATGGAGCCGTTTGCCCGCCCTCAGCGGGGAGGCCTGCTGTCATTGTTACTGGGTACACAAAGGTAGGACTGCGGCGTGGACAAGTCGGAGTTACGTTGGCCCTCGTCCCTCAGCAGGAGGACAATGACCGCCGGGCAGCGGTGGGCTCAGCGGACAGGACACCAGCTCCCACCACTACAAATTGCTTGCAGGACTTACACCGGGTATAAACATGTCGAGTTGAGCGCACACATCTTTTCCGCCTGGGTGGGGTCCCAACCCCAACGGAGGAGCTCAGCAGGCAGGTGTGGGGTCCAGAGCACTCGGGTACAAAAGCGGGGCGGCTCCATCAAAAGAGAGCCATTGTCATGCAGCCCGGGAGAAAGCGGCCTCCATTAAATCATTATTGTATAGTCATTAGAAAGCTGGCAGCGAGTGGAGCGCAGATTGTAAGGCGGGCACACAAAGCCCCCATTTTCTGCTGCACAAAGACACCAATGAACTGGAAGGGAAGGGGCGGGGCCAGCGGCCACATTTCCTGTGCCGCCCCCCCCCCCCTCCCTTTACTGCTGACATTCATTTGCCACTGTGTTGCTATGTGTTCAGATGTTATTCAGGAGTTGTTAACCATTGTCTGAGCTCTGCAACATTTTATGTGTCTGACCCTTAACCCAGCCATATGTTGGACCCAGCCTCCTTCTTGGCCAAGTAGGACACAGCATCTGGACACCTGACTGCAGGCTTACTGTATGACAGACCACAATGCTGTTAACATTTGTCCTCCACCTACTCCCCCAGGCACACGCCGACCCGCAGTCCCCATCTCTCTCCCCTGCACCTACATCCTCGTGTGCTAGCGAGCTTGGTGCCCCAAGGCGTAGCCGGGGAGCCTCCGCAGCTTTGTCAGAGGTGTAGCACTTCTTAACCCGTGCCTGTAGAACACAGCTGCTTATCAGACAGGGTACAGGCATGTGCCGTTGGGGCCCGGAGGTCTGGAAAGCGCGGGGAAGAAGATAAGCCTGCTCTCCGCATGCGTGTTTATAAGTTCCTTTGATTTACCAGAAAAAAATATATGTACATAAATGAATTTTTTTGAAGCACTTGCTTGTTCAGCATAGGCCTGAAATTCACCAAGCGACAGGAAGCTTCCATGGTGCTCGTGGTTTGCCATGGCTGGCCCTCGTCTGTCAGCACAGGGAATTTAGCAGTTATGGCAGACAAGCAGAAGCCCTGCTCCCAGCTCCCAGTATTTCATGGGAAAACGCCAAACCCTGCCGGAGTGGGGAGCGTGGAGATGGTCAGATGTCCCGAATGAGCTGCTGCAGGCTTTGCAGTGTGTAACGCATTGAGTTGCACTGGTGGTAGCGCATATTTCTGAATTTAAAATAAATCACTGATTTAAAAATGTGCAGCTTCTAGGTTTGCTAGTAAGCTACAAAAAGGACTTCAGTGTCTGGAAAACAACCAAGTCTGAAAAGCTGCGTGTGAATCCAGAGAAAGAGGGATTGAAGACAAGAAAGAGGAGAGGAAGACAAGAGAGCCTGTTGCAAAGGTGCAGAGAGAACAAGTGGATCTGGAGGACTGATGAAGTCTGAGAGATCAGGCCGCTCTTGATTTACCCCTGACAGATGGAGGCATGCTGACATCAGCTCTCAGTGATGACAGAGGAAGTAGAATAAAGGAGCTTCCAGCCATGGCTTTGATACAGACGATCTGAAGACGCAGAAGTGCAACCAGCCAAGGAAAGGCCAGCAAAGTAAAGAGTCCCGCTGCTGTGAATTTACAGACTATAAAGCAGAGTGATTGTTTGTATTTTGTGTTTTAAGAATTTTATATAGGGGAGGTAATATTTACCCCACAACCCAGGCTAGGATAAATAGCTAGGAAGTGGGTAGATAGACGGATGGATGGATGGATGGATCTGTAGATGTAATATTTATGGAAAAATACCTTTACCAGCTTTGTAACAACATGCCACTGACCTGAGAGCATCATGGAGCACACAGGAAAGGCTTTAAATGCATTTTCATAAAAAAAAAAAAAAACTAAATGCAAGTCTTTTTACATGGGGAGGCCAGGAAGGATATAAACGTATCTTCAAGATTAAAAGGGTACGCTGTACTTGAGCATGCAGGTAAGTGTGGCCAGTCGATACTGTTCCTCACCTCACTTGTCTCTGTGACATTGATCGGGCGACATTGATTTGCCAGGAGCAGCTCTTGCAGTGGTACTGTGCATTATGGGTAACAGAGAAGATGTGATCGTTGCCCCTTAAAAAAAACAAACTAGAAGCTTAGGTACTGAAAATTGTAAAAGCCAGGTGTAAATATTACATAAAGTTTTCCCTGATGCATGCCACTAAAACTAATGTCCCAGGACCCTTCAGCTTAGTGTGAATCCATATCCATAGCCCATTTCATAAGAATTTTGGGTAACACTTTACTTGAGGGAACATGAATAATGTAGCAGTACACGCTTACTTAGTTACTAGTTAATTTAAAGCAATAAGTGTTTGTTAAATGAACATGGGATCCGTACTTATCATTAATCAATCACAAGTTCATGCATTTCATGGGGAAACCTATATTACTTTATGATTTGTTCTTGAGTAGTAAATGATTTAAAAAGAAATTTTCCCCCCCTCAAGTCTTACCATCATTAACTAATCAGTTAACTGTTAACTTATACTGAGCCTGAATGGAATGCATGAACTGTCATGATTTATTAATGATGAACAAGCACTTAGTTACTCAAGTAAAATGTAACCGAATTTTTCTTATAGCACTTGTGTGAAATTCTTAGATTACAAACGATAGGTTAAAGGTTAGATATGTACAAGTTCATGAGTGAAAAAATATCTAAACAGTGTGTACATATTATATTTCCAAAACTTTTTCGTCTGGGTATTGAATGGAGGCTCAACATAGTTGACAACACAATGTCGAGGAAGTCTACATTTCAACCAAAATGAAATAATGGTTAAACTAATAACTACAGAGGTAGGTATTTTCTGTTATTCACTCTGGCACACATTCATAATTGCATTAACAGCATTTAAGCCCATTTTATTATTTATTGCCGCTTCCACTCCCTTGCACATCCACACCAGCTCTCCGTCAACGTGTCCTGCAGCTTTCTGTGATCTTGTGATGTAAGGCAGGACCTCTGCAGTGGCTTTCGCACATTTGTAAGGTGTTGTGCAGAGGGAATAACGGAATAAAATGAAACCTACTTCTAGTGTTGAAAAATTGATATTATGTGCTTGTGTAGTGAGGAACGCCATATTTATTACATGAGTGGCCATACATTCATCTTCCAAGGTTTATCCTGGTCAGGCTGGGGGGGGGGGGGGGGCATTACATAAATGTGTACTATGGAATGGCCATATATGCTGAGGGAAAATACCTCAGCAGCATAATTTTTACATAAGCATTTTTAATAGCCAATAACCACATTTTCATATGTCCACGATAGTATTTATTCAGATTTCATTAGTCATCATGTCAACTACCAAACAAACAATATACTCCTATACTGAGCAAGTGTACTACCGAATGATTATATTTAATCCTACTGATAAAATTAATAAGCTTTTGATAGACGGAGCAAAATTCTTGATAAGATCTTTTTCAGACTGTTTTGATTCTTTTCTCCTGACAGATTAATAATTATTAAACTCCAATTACTTCAACGATGTTTTAACTAGAAAGGATAATTCAGATCATCGTGAATAATTAATGCATCATGCATAATATACCACAATACGGGTAATGCCATTATCATCATCATAGATTTTTAGCTAATTATAATTACGAGGTTTCTTGCCCCAATAAGCCCCTAAGAGAACCTTTGGGTGATCCTCAGCTTTGTCTGGATTTTGAGCAGCGAGCTGCCTCGCCCCTTCCCCCTCCTTCATGCACTGTCTCTTCCCCTCTCCCTGGTATAATTTGTTGACAGCCCTCTCCTGTGAGACCGGGAGGGCAGCGCCGACCCCTCCAGAGCGGCGCCTTCGTCGCGGAGTAGACGCTGCTGTGACAGCCGGCATCGCCTGCACCTCCTTTCAGCCCTCCGCTCTCCATGCAAACGACAATTTCCGTCTCCTTCGATCCTTGCCGCTCAGATTTCTAAATTTCCCAATGTGACAGGTCGGTCAATTATTAAACTGTTAGCAAGGAATAAGTCCCTAATTTGGCAGACAGATACTTAACAAAAAATTGTTACAATTCTTTAAAAAAAATCTTACTCTTGTCATTGTCTTATCTAATTAATTGTTTAAGATCAGGTCTATTTGTCAATTAACAGAAAAGCAAAAAAACACTTCCGTAATTACTCGGTTATAAAATGCCTAAAACGTGTCATTCATTATATAGTTACATGATTTCAAATTACATCACATTATATAGGTACATAATCTCAAATTACATCAATTAAATATGGCTCAATTGATTTCCCAGTCTACCAGTTTAAAGTCCTCAACCTAGAGACCCTTAGAAGTTCAAACTCTACTGCCAGTATAACACACTTTTCAGTAAGAGGGTGACATTAACGCCATACTCTGCGGTATTAATAAACAGGGTAGAAGTGAAGACTATTACAGCCGAAATGGATGCTGAGATAAGAATTTATTCAACTGAGATTATTAGGCTTATTTAATTTTTAAAGGATGGATCTTAGGCAACGGGACCGGAACAAACGTACAAGATATCCACAAATGTGCTCTTTCATCTACTGCTGCTCCATGAGAGCATGAAAATGTACTGCATTTTATCAAAGGGCTTATTTACCTCAAAGAACTTTCAGCTAAATATTTTTTATAATATTATTTCACTTTGACTGCTGCTTCCTGGGCTGCATTCCCTATCTAAAACTGAAACTGTCCAGAGCCTCGAATCTCACACAAAAGCTTAATTTACTCTACACCGTGTTACACGCTGCTGATGTTCAGCATGTAGCGCTTCTGAATCCTGGATGAACGGAGGCGAAGTGGTCAGTGTAGGACCTGCTCTTCTGATGTGGTATTCTGAGCACTTAATCACTGACAGGTCAAAAACACAATTCCACAATAGGCCTGCAATATTAATTTAAGCTAACCAACTCAAATCTCCATTTACTAATTTTTGTTTTGATCGACACAGCTATACATCCTCTTGTTTAATCTCATTAACATGAAACCTCTGAAGTAATTCATTATGCAGAAAAGAAAAATGTTTGCATTGATGAGTACACACATTAAACAGCTGGATAGATTTTGGTATCATTTTATACAATAAGTTTGTATTATTCTGTATCAAAGTAACAAATAATACAAATAATTCAAGGTGTAACTTATATGTTTTTATATGTTTATTATGTATTGTAACATTGTATTTGACAAAATACTGAACATGTGTCTAAATGTTTATACACTATATGGACAAAAGTATTGGGACACCTGGCCATTACACCTACAGAAACTTTTGACATCCTTAGGCTTCATTAAGGCTTTGGCCCCTCCTTTGCAGCTATAACAGTTACCACTCTTCTGGTAAAGCTTTCCACCAGATACTGGAGGAATAAATCATTCCCCCCCCCCCCCCCCCATTCATCCAGACAAGTATTTGTGATGTCAGACACTGATGTTGGATGTGAAGGCCTGGCTCACAATCTCCATTGTAGTTTATCCCAGAGCCGTTTGATGGGGTTGAGGTCTTTGCTCTGTGTGGGCCAATCAAGTTTGTCTATTTGTCTACATTACACTAACCCAACCATGTCTTTATGGACCTTGCTTTGTGCACTAGGGCACAGCCTTGCAGGATCAGAAAAGGGCCTTCACCAAACCGTTCCTACAAATGGAGCTTTTCCACTGCCACCAAGAACCAAGCCGTACCAAAGCCATACTGCAAACTTGAAAACATAATATAACATAAATCATAATGTACACTGTGTAAACAGTGCACAAGCGTCTCTTCAATATTTTGTCACCGTCACTTTCCAAACCCGACAACACCTTTATGAAGCTAACGCTTCTGCAGTGGAAAACCAAAGTACATTGGAACTGCCCAGTAACTAGTCTCTCTCTGTGGTATGGCTCAGTTCCTGTATGCCAGTGGAAAAACTCCAGAAGTTGGAAGCATAGAATTGTCCAAAATGTCTTAGTATGCTAAAACATTAAGAGTTCCCTTCACTGGAACTAAAGGGACTAACCCAACCCCTGAGAAACAGCCCCATACAATTATCCCTCCGCCACCAAACTTCACAGTTGGCACAATGCAGTCAGGCAAGTACCATTCTCCTGGCAACCGCCAAACCCAGACTTGTCCATCTGACGGCCAAACAGAGAAGCATGATTCATCACTCCACAGAACACGTTTCCACTGCTCCATAGTCCAGTGGCAGTGTGCTTTATACCACTCCATCTGATGCTTGGCATTGTACTTGGTGATGTGAGCCTTGCATGCAGCTGCTCGGCCAAGGAAACCCATTCCATGAAGATCCTGGCATGCAGTTTTTGTGCTGGGGTTAATGCCAGAGGAAGTTTGGGAGTCTGCATTAATTGAATCAAAGAGCTTTGGTGACTTTTACACACTATGCGCCTCAGCACTCTGTGACCTTGAACTGTTACTTTACTTGGTCTGCCACTTCATGCCTGAGTTTGTTATTCCTAATCGCTTCCACTTTGCAATAATACCACTTACAGTTGGCTGTGGAATTTCTTCAAGGGTGGATTTTTACAAGAAGCGCATTCGTAATTGAAAGATTGCTGGTTTGAATCCCCGACCAGCAAGGCACCACTTTGGTACCCTGGGCAAGGTACCACCCCCAAGCACTGCTCCCCGGGCACTGAATTAGCTGCCCTCAGCTATGTCACATGTGGGGTAAATGCAGAGGACACGTTTCGTTGTTGTGCACTGTGTGCTGTGGTGTGTCAACAATGACCACTGATCACTAAATTCTATTTCATGAACTTATTGCAAACATAACATCCTATGAAAGTACCACCCTTGAATTCACTGACCTCTTCAGAACGGCCCATTCTTTCACAAATGTTTGTAAACCTGATTGCAGGACTAGGTGCTTAATTTTATACACCTGTGACAATAGATCTGAATGAAAGAGCTGAGTGCAATGATTAAGAGGTGTGTCCCAATACTTTTATCCATATGGTGTATGTAAGCCTACACTAGTATCCTTCTGTACTCATGAGAGAGGCACCAATAAACACAAATCGCTCCCAAACATGATAAATATCGTTTAGTTTCTTCTGCCCAGGGGAACAACCTGCATTATAGAGAACATGGGAAATTCCTGAGGGATTAATAACGATAATTAATAACACTTTCCCTGTCATTTTCTGTTTTCCAAAAAAATGGGACAATTTTGCCTTGGCAATAGAAAATGTTTTGTTATGCAGATTCTCCCTCGTTGTTGCCATCTTGTGGTCAAACAAACATTGCCACTGGCAGTGAAAATACTCCTTATTCCGGAGTCAGCTACTCTATAATGCATTATTTCGTTCATGGTGTAACGCCATGTCTTATCTACCATAAAATGGAAACGGCAAACATTTTAAAGCTTGTGTTTTAAAAAAGGCTGGTGTTTTATGCCTAATGTCTAAAAGCAGGCAAGCTGGAATAGTTTGTGAAAGAGAACTGGTGCTCCTTTCCACATGTAACAGTAGAAAGAGCTACTGGTGAGACCTGCGGACAAATTTCACTGTCCAACACCCATCTGAAAGCTGTTGATAAGGTGCATTGTTTTTAACTGCAATTTCCACTGGGAAAATGAACCGATTTTCCACTAAACTGTACTCATTACAACCTGCCTGAATTTAAATAGGCATTGTGAAAGCATTTCAGGCTTACGTCACTTTCCTGTGAGGACCGCAGCACCCTTTAAAGGTGACACATGACAAATAGGACCTATTTTTCAGGTCCCCTCTGTTGCCAGCTGACCTTCAAATGTCTTGGGGTGGGGCGGGAGTGGGGGGGTTTATACTGGAATGGGCCACAGAGGACACAGATTAAAGAATCCATAGAGTATTCATAAGAACTCAAAGACACATATGAGTCATAGGTATAAAAAAGACAATGCTGGCAAACTGGAAGCTCCAGAGCCCAAAGCTTGTAAATGTTAAAGGCGAGCTGGGCGTGACAGTTATCTTCATTATACGGCAGTTTAATCGCTTTACTGTATTATCACAGCCCCAACATGTTTGGTTCCATGCATATTAACTGAGGCTGAAATCTCTTTCTGTGGAGGTTATAAGCAACCTACTGTTCACTGGTTGACATAAACGAGGCATTAAACTTTTAGCCTCAAGCTTGTAAAATGCAGCTTTTAAGCAGTTTGCACAGTATGTGTGGATATAATTGGCCTCCTTTGCAGGCTGTACTCCTGCCCTGTGCCCTTTGCTCAGGTTCTCATTCCCCTCGTTACCCCACACTTTTAAATATAAGGGTTTATGTGTAGCCGTCCATTTCCCATAGCCACGTGCCCTATTCCGGGTTGTGGGCATCGTGGGCACACAAGGCAGGGAATTACTCAGGATGGGGCTGCTACCTATCACAGGCTGCACTCACACAAACACACACGCACACACATGCATGCACTCACACACATTGGTGACACCAATTCAGCTCAGGATGTTTTTGGACGATGGGGGTGGGGGGGACTGGAGAAAAACCCAGCAGGACAACAAACCAACTCCACAGATGGAGACTCAAAGCCCAGTCGCAGAGGTGTGAGGTAACAGTGCCGACTGCCTCGCCCCTCCCCCCAGTTTATGTATACAGCATCGCTAAACACCTGGAGACTATAGGGTGAAATTTGAAAAATGACCAAAAAAATTCCAAATCAAATGCGTGTTTATTTTTTTCAGAGCTGCACATTCTTTTCACCTTGGGGTGGTAAAATGTGAATAAATGTATTCAGCATAATTGGATTGAAATATTCACTGGAATGTTATACATATGATAAGGTACAAATCATTCTGTATGATTAACATATTCATGAAGCTAAGACTGATTAAAAAACACACACAGCTTTCAACTCTTGGCTAGTAAAAATATTGAGGAGCTTTGCTAGCCCAGTTCAAAATGTAATATAACCCACTGAATTTGTTTTGTTGTATCATTTCAAACTCTTTTTAATTGTAGTTATTTGAATCATGTTCATCATTGGAATGTTTCTATTAGGTGTTTGACACAGTTACCGGAGACTAATGTATGAACATTTTTTGCTGAGAACCACATTAGTCTATATGTTAAAGAGCAGTGTTCTGTCATTCCATTTCTGCTGGTGCCACTTTTTTATCACTTCCTATTGTTTGCTTTATCTTAAAAATGATACTAAAAATGATACTACAGCCGTTGGGTGTGAGAGCGATGAAACCATCGTATAACAGACAATAATCATTTCAGGTTCACATCATTGTATAGAAGGCATAAGAACATAACAAATTTAAAAACGAGAGGAGGCCATTTAGCCCATCAAGCTCGTTTGGGGAGAACTTAACTAATAGCTCAGAGTTGTTAAAATCTTATATAGTTCTGATTTAAAGGAACCCAGGGTTTTAGCTTGCACTACACTAGCAGACTTATGGCCAAGAGTTCTAGTATTTAAACTAATATTAAAGCAGCCATTTGGCTAAACAGCATTGAGACCTGTTAGAATCTTATATACCTGGATCATGTCCCCCCTTAATCTCCTTTGCTCAAGGCTGAACAGATTCAGCTCAGCTAACCTCTCCTCATAAGACATTCCTCTAAGAGCAGGAATCATTCTTGTAACCCTACGTTGAACCCTTTCCAATGCAGCAATGCCCTTTTTAAGGTATGGTGACCAAACCTGCACACAGTATTCTAGGTGGGGTCTTACCAGGGAATTGTATAATCATAGCATCACCTCCCATGACTTAAACTCCACACACCTAGAGATGTAACCCAACATCCTATTGGCCTTTTTTATTGCTTCCCCACACTGGCGAGAGTGGGACGTGAGCGCATCAACATACACACCGAGGTCTTTCTCATAATCAGCTACCTTTATTTCAGTGGAACCCATAAAATATCTTTACTTTATATTTCTGCTCCCTGCATGGATTACCTCACATTTATCTACATTAAATTTCATCTGCCATGTATCAGCCCAGTCGCTAATTAAATCAAGATCCCGTTGTAGCCTCTGTGCTGCTAATTTAGTACCCACCTTGGTGTTGTCTGCAAATTTAACCAGTTTACTGTATGTATTGGTGTCAATATCATTAATGTTAATTAGGAACAATAATGGTCCTAAAATTGAACCCTGCAGTACCCCACTATGAACGCAGGCCCACTGTGACATTGTGCCTATAATAACTACTCGCGGCTTCCCGTCGGTTAACCAGTTTTCGATCCAAGCTGCTACAGTTCCTAAAATCCCTGCAGTTTTGAGCTTAAGCAAGAGCCGTTTGTGGGGGACAACATCAAAGGCTGCCTGGAAATCTAAGTAGATCACATCGTAGACCTTTTTGTGATCAATTTCTCTTGTAGCTTCCTCAAAGAACTCAAGTAGATTAGAAAGAAACAGGACCTACCCTACATATATTTGTCATAGATTACACTGTATTTGTACTAAATGGTGGCAGGCTACTTGTGTTCTCTACTGTGAACACCCGTGTAAAATAATCATTAAACTCATTTACTATATCATTATCATTTTCAATTATATGGCCCTTACTATCCTGCAGATTAGTGATTTTAGCTTTTAGAGCTCTTTTGGAGTTAAAATATTGGAAGAAACTTTTAACGTCATCCTTAGCCTCCAATGCGATCTTCTTTTCTATATTCCTCTTGGCGAGTCTAATGTTATTTTATAACTCAACCTGTAGACTTAGATACTCCTGCTTTATTTTGAAATCGTTAGTTAATTTCCATTTGTATAAGAGAGCCCTTTTCCTCCTGACTTTATTCTTAATTTCCATAGTAAACCACCTTGGCTGCAGTTTCCTAGGTTTAGTTTTGCTAGAAACAGGTATAAAGTCCTATTGCACTTGCAACAATGTGCTTTTAAAAAATTCCCATGCCTCTCCAACAATTTTGCTGTTTAACTCCATCCAGTTTACAGTTTCTAGTTTCAGTCTCCTTTAATTCCATTAAAGTTAGCCTTCCTCACATTGTCTATTTTTGTTTTGGACTTTACTCTTCGTACACTAAAATAAACCTCAAATTTAATCATGTTGTGATCACTACCGTCCAGTGGTTCTAAAACCTCTAATTTCCCAATCCTATCCTGGTTGTTAGACAAAATAAGATCAAGAAGGGCATTTCCCCTGGTAGGGGTATTAACAAACTGAGTAAAAAAACAATCCTGTACTAATTCCACCATCTCAAGTCCCACTGTATCCCAGGTAAATTAAAATCACCCATAACCACCACATCGTTTTTATTACTCATAATCCTGATATCATCATATAACATTCTGCTTTCCTTTGCAGCTAACACCGACAATTAGGCCATTTGAGTTTTTAGCATCTAGTTTTACCCATACAGCTTCTGTACTTTTATCTCTATCAGTGAGATCCCTTGCCTGCAAGTTTTCTTTTACATATACTGCAACACCACCTCCCTTCTTGCCTATCCGGTTTCTACGGAACAACGTGTAACCATCCATATTATATTCTTCTCCATCATTGACACTCATACATGTTTCTGTTATTCCTATAATGTCGTAATAGTCTGATGAAATTAAAGCCTCTAAATCAAGAATTTTGTTTCTAATACCCCTAGCGTTTAAGTACAGACCGCAAAGGCTAGGCCTTTTACAGTGTCCACTTTTAATATTAATTGGGGCTTTTCGTCTCCCCACACCTATATTCATAACCTCCCTGCCCCCCCAGTCCCTAGGTTAAACATTCCTCAACTACTCTACACATACAATACACTATTTCCCCTCTGGTTCAGATGCAACCCACCTGTTCCAGAAGGTCTTCCACTGCCCCATAAACCTAAACCCCTCTTTCCTACACCACCCTTTTAGCCACGCGTTTAATCCCCTTATCTCAGCTAACTTAGCCTGACTTGCACGTGGCACGGGAAGTATTCCAGAGAACACCACCGTGGATGTTCTGCTTCTAAGCTTATCCGCAACTTCTATAAATTTATCTTGCAGAACAGCCCTCCTACCCTTTCCTATGTCGTTGGTGCCAACATGCACCATAACCACTGGATCCACCCCGGCTGGGGCCAAAAGCCTGTCCACACGATTCGGAAGGTTCCCTACCTGGGCACCAGGCAGGCAAGACACCGTACGGGACCCTCTATCATTGATGCACACATAACTATCTACACCACTAATAATTGAATCCCCTACTACCACAGACTCCCTCTTCCTGGGGGGAGGGGGCTCCTTGGTGCCCAAGGGCCCACCTGCCTCCCCAGTCTCTTCCGGCTCTAAAGCTGGAAACACTTGAAAAAGTGGTTAGACACAGTCACTTCAGGTGATGCCGCCTCTGTGAACTGTGTATGCCCTTTCCTACATCTATGACCTACATTCACCCAGCTCTCTCGACCTCTCTGCCCCTCATTCTCCCCCCTCCCCACTTGTGACGTACACACACTCTCCCGATAAGGCGTATTAACCTCTAACTTATTGTTGTGTGGGATAAGAGCCAGTTGCTCCTCTAGGTCACGAACCTTGACCATGAGTGAGTCCAATAACTTACATCGCTGGCAGACATCCAGAAGGCAAACATCTTGCAAACACAACACTGAGCTGACCCTAATTAACTACCTCACTATGGCCCCGTCCTTTACTCCCAGCCCCGAATATTTATATAGCGCATTTAACTTTTACTTAATTTAATTAACGTATAGTTAATATAATAAAATGCCGAGTACAATGAAACACTAAATTAAGACTTGCGTTAAAACGGAACTTTTTAAAGTATCCGATAGGTGCTGGGAGATAACCTTAGAAATTAAACCTTTAAAATAACCAAATTAACAGTTATTTACCCGATAATAACTTCCTACTGAATCACGTTTAACTCAAAATTAAGGGAAGTTGCTCTTGGGAGGCTGAAAAACCACAAAAACCCATTCAAAGCAGGCTATTGCCGGAGCGGGGGAAAAGTGGAAAATGTCCTCCCTGCACCGACTGGCGACCGAGCAAAGGTCAGGAACAACTGTCCTTTTCCGAGTTAATGTTACCAATATTAGATATTACCCTGCGTAACGTTACCAATATTATATATTACCCCGCGGGTGTTTGTATAGCGAAGGTACGCAGACAGAAACGCCGCCCACGCGACACCCGCAGCTGTCGGTAACACTAGCGCTGTTTACTAGCAAAGACAGAGAAGCACTCACGCCGACCGGAAAGAAACGTAACAACCACCCACGTACCGTACTGGCACACAAACACTCAAATATACTTCCAAATAATTCCAATCAACCGCTTCATCAGGCGCACAATACAACACAAGTGCAGCAATCCCAGCAGACGTTTGTTTAATGAATGCGCCTTCAGCTTCACCTCACATAACAAAGCATCTCACTGCACATGGTACTGAGCATAATTGTGTGTGTGACAATCCATGTTTAAGAGTTTGAATTCTGGTCCCATGTTATGTAGCAGAGCCCTATGGGGGAGGGTATCCCTCTGTAAATTCTGCTGATCAAAACAAAATTTGACCAGGTTGCGGTTTACTTGGAGATTGTCGGTGATTGAATAGGACCCTAAAAAGGAGGCAATTTCAATCATCCAGGCCAAGGGAGAAGTGCTCAACGCCCACCACCCACACACACACACACACACACACACACACACACACACACACACACACACACACACACACACACACACACACACATCTCTGTTACGTGGAATTCCTGTGGGAAACTGGCCCCTCCTGCATATCTAGCCCGGTAATGGACCGGTGGCCCATCTGTAGCGTATCTGTCACCCTGCAGTAGATCAGGGTTTGCAAGATGGGTGAATGTATGGACATTATATGGTGCTTTTCCACTAGCATATTGGGATCTACCTGTACCCGAGCCATACCGCAAAGATACTCGTTACAGCGCAATTCCAGCTCACTTCGGATTTTCACTGCAGAAGGGTCGGAGAGATGCAGAAGGCGTGCCAGGTTAGGTTAGGCTAGAGGAATTAACATTCACTTGTGCAAATCTACATTATGAATCCATTCATTTCAGCTGTTCTATAGTACTTTTTAAGTAGGAGGTTGGAAATTTTCAGGTTCCAAGTTATCAGGAATAGATCAATACATTGCAATGTGTGATACTACTAATAATGAATGATATATTCGAATGTGCCATTTTTTTCCCTTTTTCGGAAAATACTTGTGCAGAACACCAGTATCTCCCTGCATTTCGACCAATCAGATGGTGGTGACACAACTAGCTCAGTTTGCTCATGCTTTCTGTATTTTAGTGCATATAGAGATGACACACTGCTCGGATAATTTATGATAGAAAACAGTCAGTTCTCGGGATGGCTCCGAAACATCTCATAATTTACTATGAAAAACAGTCAGTTTGCAGTGCGACTCAGATACAGCTCGGATAATTACATTGGAAACCTGTCAGTTCTCGGTACGGCTCAGATAATTTACAATGGAAACCTGTCAGTTCTCGGTACGGCTGGGGTACGGTTCGCTTCTTGGTGGCAGTGGAAAAGCTCTAAGTTACTGCCCTATATTTCTTGGTATAGGCTGCAGGCTCACTGTCACCCTTTGCATATAACTATATATGCAGTTATAGAAGACAGACTGTTAATGAAGCAGTCAACAATACTATATTTCTGCCTTTAACTGCTTGAACTTTGCATTCAAACACAGAATCACTGGGAGGTATAATTATGTCATACATACAGGCAATAATTAGCATGCATTCTGAATGTCACAAAGCAGCACTGGCCTAAAGCCTAGAGCTCAAAAGCGGCCTGTCCTTGGGGCAGCAGTCCCACAGCCCTGCCTGGCGTAGCACGTTCCGCACCTCAGAGCCTTTAAGCAAATTGGCCAACAGACGAGAACATTTCCGCATTTTTGAACAAGGTAGCTAATTCATTTGCAACCTGGGTTTCTGGAGCCAGGCTTTGAAGGAAGAGACAGTGAGGTGGGGGGAGGGGTGGCGTCACTGATGCAGTGAGGCAGACAAGCACGGCTTATTTCAGAATGCTAATGTACCTTTTGATCCCTCTCTGTCCTCCGAATATGCAGCACAATAGCATGCTGGATTCATCGCTGCTGCCTTATTGATTGCCTGTTAGGATCAACCGTCTGAAGACTGTGAAAAGACAATATGTACTCATATATACTGCATGTCCATGTTAAACTGTGCTGTATTCACATTGGCTGTAACAAATCCATTGAGATCCAATTACAGAATGCCTGGGCATTTTTCAAGCAGATTCTTAAAGACTAATTAATTTCTCATGTAAATGTAGGATTACTTGATATTTATGAAACATCTCATGCATTTCTTGAGAGTAATTGGCCTTTGTTGTACAGCTCTGTTAAGTTCTCCTTGACATAAAATGCAGACCAATGATCTAATATTATGACGGTATTAGCAGCGGAACCTATTACCAATAACCCCCAACTTAATGATAAGACATATAAGACAATAAGTGTAAGAAAGGGGCAAACCAATAAGCTACATGTTTTATACATTATTTGCCCAGAATGTTTGCACTTGATCACTTTGCTGTTTGACTTTCTACCATGATTTGAATACTAGACTTAAAGGATACTTGACATAAATATCTAAAAGCTTACATCATAAACTGCAGTGTGAGAATATTCAGTCAAATCCCAACTATACCATTCATTTTTTCGCAGCGAAAATACCTTTTAAAAAAACATTAAACAACGTTACACTTGGCAAACAAACAAAACATCACACTCACCTGTGAAATGATGCTCAGTATTAAGAAATAATTGCTTAGGAAAAGTAGTTGGAAGATGTTGGGATGGATGGATAATTAATGATACAGTGTCTGGTTTTGAGAGCTAATATTGCATCATCAGTCACCTTTTCACCAAACTGATTGACCTACTTGGGCCTTATGGTTATGCTCAGCAAAAGGCAAGCATTTGACAGAATAAAAGGTTGTGTTCCTCAGCTAAGAATGTTTGCTGACACCCGCCATCAGCACCAGTCAATCACCATCACAGAGCCTGTTGCCTGGGGTGCTAATGCCGCGGAGATGGGGAGCCGGTCTGGTCTTCTCTCACCCCTACATCTGCTGCCTGCAAGTCCCCCATTTGTGCCCGTCCTGGTTGGTGATAAGCCTCCTCTGCCTATTAGACCAGCCAAATGGCTTAAATTAAATGTCACCTCTCTGTGTTGCAGCTGGCCCCGTGTCACCTCAGGCGTGAAATACACACCTCTGATTACTGGAACATTTCGGGCGGCTAGAAGAGCACAGTTAGCAGCAAAAGCGCAGCAAATGGACTGAGCTGCTCTACAGGGTGTAGGAACGTGTAGACGGAGAGGAAAATCGGAAATGTTATATCACAAAATTACTGTATTCCATTATATTTTGGCGTAGTGGGGTAAATAATATATGTGGATAAAATGAAAGGGTATTCACAAGGCTGAAACTTTGGTTTGAACATGGGGGGGGGGGGGGGGGGGGGTCGCTGGGTTGCGGTCTCCACCTATTTAGGGCAAGACATGGTTTTTGGGAAAACGCTTCTTGTATGTGGTCGGTGTTCATTAATTGTTCATTGGTAAATGTTCATTGCTGCGCATGTGGTCTTACCTTCAAACGACACCCTGTGAAAATACTGGCATTCATTAGCGCCCCCCAGGTCGCGATTTGAACGTGAGCCAGTCACATCCCCCCGTTTGCTAACTTTAAATTAAAATACCTGTTAACACCAGAGCAGATGGCTTATCTTGTTTGTCTGACTCTAACGCTCTTACTGCCACAACAAAGGTCTTTATCACAGCTACGATCTTCCTTGATCACATCTCTAAGCGGCCAACAACTATCAGCCCAAGGTGACAAGACTAACCAACGGATTTTTTCAACCTCGACAATAATATTCATAACAACGGATGTCAATAAATAAACACAGTCAAATGAATGAATGAATGAATGGGCCAGGTGAATGACGCGTGTGTGGTTGGGGATTACAGGCCAATAAAAATATGGCATCAATATGGCATAATTAAAGAAAATGTCTGTGATAATTAAAATATAAAATATGCGACATCGAATAATTTGAGTGCCTTTGGTTTCATTTTATGAAGGAGATAAGCTTTAACCCCTTTAAAGCCTTTTATAGTGACAAACAACTCATTTAGCCTAATTGTTTAACAATTATCCATCAGACCCCCTAACTGGTCATAAACCAGGGATTTATACGCCAAATCTGCCTGAATCTGTCTGCTTTGGTGTAAGGCCATTTAACCTGCTGTCGCTTTGGACATCTGTTTCCCTGTCGATGTTTGCTTTCCACACATTTGATGTGTTCCGGTGATATTTTTTTTGATATTTTGAACTCAGAGAAGAAAATGAGATTAATTTAATGAATATATTTATAGCTACACTTAGTAGCCTACGTGACATTTCTCTTCGGAGTAATACGATTAATTTTATTAATCGACGGTAGATTTATAAGGGGATATTAGTGAACACCAATTCACAAACAGCACCATGGAGACAGGAATCGGCGCTGTAGGTACGCTTATTCTTTGATCAGTTTTTTTTTTTTTAAATGGAACTTTACTTGCCACTTTGCGAAACAAGTTGTACGGCGGATCTCGGTCTCACTCGAGGACCATATGTTGTTGAAGGTAACAGGTTGAAGTCAGCCGCACTGAAGCAATTCAGGGCACCGCCAGTTTCTTTCAGCGATTCCAGATCAATTGCCTGATAATGAATCCCCGGGGGAGTTCGAATAATGATTGATCAAACGTCACTTATTGTAGCGGGACAAAACCCGCCGGAGCATGTAAATTTGTACCTGTGAAGTCGGAAGTGTACGCTTCGCCTGATCTACTCCAAACATATCTGCACACGAAAAGAGGCAGTTGTTGGAAATCTAATGAATTTGCCAAGGAATTTATAGTGCACTTAAATGGATTCTGAAACTGATGTATTGTAGCCTATATAATATAATACACATGGATGCAAAATCTATCATGATAATTTAGCATAGTTTTAAGCTGTTGGACATTAACAGAGCTAAATATTCTTTAGTAAATACATAAACCAATAAATCAATCCGTTTTTTTATATGTAGCCTCATTGGGGCTGCAGTCTTACTCTGGATATTTACGGATACATTTGGGTTTAATTAGCCTACCTCACAAAAGGGTACAAAGGAGCTCAATTTGTGAGCTTTGCATGAACCTACTACCTTCAGGTCACAAGAGCATTTGCTAATCAACCTCTTGTTGCACAAGCAATAAAATCCAGACAAAGTGAATTCATTAAGAAACGAAAATTCTGTGAAGCGTCTTAAGTGTTTAAATCAAACAGGAAGTTTCTGTTCTCGGGTGCTGAAGGTCTCATTTCATGAACAAACTTAAAACCTAAAAGACTGAAACACACTGAGGTACCGGATCTGTTAGGCGTACTATTTATTTCCTTACATAGGCGTCTTAATCTCATCGTTAGCATGCCATCGAATTCATGTAACTAAACAAGACATCTGGGTAGTAAATAAGCATGACCAAATAAAGTCTTTCCTATCTTTGTATGGGTGTACACACATTAAATATCTGATAGCGACTGTGTGAAATGTATAATATTTTGATGAAGATGTTCTGCTCAAAACGGTGGTAGCACCGCTGCTTCACGGATCCAAGGCTTTTTAATTGTTTGCATCTTATCCCCGTGTTGCCAGGGGATTCCTTTGCACTCTGCATTCCTCTATCATTGCAAAGGCTATTCCAGAAAAGTGATAATGGTCGTGCATTGTTTAGTTTTCTGTATGCCTAAACCCAGTGATGGACCGGCTAGGGTGAATCTTACTATGCGTATTACTCCGGATTACTACTGGAATCCAAAACTTAAAATGTTTGTCCCCCTGTATTTGTCCACCTGTTTTTAAACTGTGCTAGCAGCTCCTTCTATCGAGGTAGCTGTCTGTTTTATAGTATTGGCAACAAGAAAGCAGATCCTGATTGTCCTTCTTAGAAGCCTATTTACCTACGAGAGCATTGTAACCTCCGACGTTAGTTAGTACATTTAATATCAATAAATCATAAATGCGTTTTACACTAAATTGTTTAAACCATAGTGCGTATTATATACAAATATATAAAAATTCCATAGGTTATTTATACACGAATTATATCACTTAAAGTATCAGTCTCCCATGGTCAAATAGTTAAGTCTATCGGACGTCTTACTCTGACTGGAAGCCTTTAAGCTAGGTAGACCAATTTGTAATAAGTTACAAATTATCATTCAAATGCAAAATGCTTTTAATTTTTGGGACGTTGGAATTTTTACAGTTGTGTTATGGTGAATCGCTTTGAAATTACATTCTTATTATAAATCTTGTGGCTATAACGTGTTAGAAGGTTAAAAGTGCCTGGTAGATACTTGGGACAAACTGACACACGACACAGAAGGTATCTGTAACTGCATGTAAACATCCCAATTTGCGCACCATTTGTGTGGGACACCCAAGTAATTCCATATGGGGAAAACACAAACCGGCCTGCAAATTGATAGGCTCCATTTGGTAGATGAAACAGACAGATCGAGTGTTCATTGGTCAACAAATAACTTATTTGCATAAGCAACTGTTTAAATACAATGGGGATCGGAAATAGTGATACAAAGACGACAGTGTTTGTAAATGAGCAACTTATGATCGCCTAAACGGTGAATCTAGTCCACGCTTATTTTTCGCTTTATTCTTTAGGAATACTGTTTTCTTAGATAACAGACATGATTTTATGGAAGATGAGTGCACAGATTGTTTGTGTGCTGGTCTTTATTTGGCTGCGTACAACTCATTGTACAACTACGAAATACTACACTTACGAAGAGGACGCTCCCGGCACCGAAATTGGAAACCTGTCAAAGGATTTGAAGATCGAACTGGGACAGAACTCGCAGACAAGTTTCCGCTTCATGCAGAAGACTAATTTTTCCCATGTCCACCTGAGACAGATCGACGGACTTCTTACGGTCGGGGAAAGTATTGACCGGGAAGAGCTTTGCCCCCAGTCGCTGGAGTGCTTGATCACCTTTGATATTGTCATCTTTTCCAAGGACAGGTTCCAGTTGATTCATGTAGAGATCGAAGTGATGGATATAAATGACAATTCGCCACGATTTCCCTCCAACGAATCTTATCTGGAGATTTCAGAAAATGTGGCCGTGGGTACAAGGTTCCCGCTGGACATTGCGGTCGACCGGGACGTCGGCATTAACTACATTCAAAGCTACCAGATCTCTTCCAACAGCCACTTCGACGTTGAAGTGCGAGAAGAAGAGGACGGACTAAAGTACGCCGAACTCATTTTGTTGAATGGACTGGACAGGGAAGCGGACGATTTCTATACAATCGAACTGACAGCTGTGGATGGTGGGAAACCACCCAGGACGGGATCGATGACTGTTAATATAAAAGTGCTGGACTTCAATGACAACAGTCCGACCTTCGAGCACAGTTCTCTCAAAGTCGAACTTAATGAGGACGAGCCCCTGGGGTTTCTTCTGCTCAAAGTGCACGCTTCTGACCCTGATGCCGGCATTAATGGTGAAGTCGTATACGGTTTTGCCGAAGATACCTCAGACGAGATACGCCGTGTATTTCAAATCGACTCCTTTTCAGGTTCCCTGACTTTAAACGCCGCCGTCGATTACGAAAACAGGAAGTTATATGAGCTAAATATCCAGGCTTACGATTTAGGGTTGAACTCAGTGCCTTCGACTTGCAGAGTCACAGTAGAGATAATCGATGTCAACGACAACGTTCCAGAGATCAGCATCAAACCCATGACTTCTATGAGCGAAGGAGCGGCCTATATCACAGAAGCAGCTGCAGAGGAAAGTTTCGTGGCTCTCATCAGCACCTCAGACAGAGATTCAGGTCCCAACGGCTACGTGCGCATCAGCCTGCATGGGCATGATCACTTCAGACTTCAGCAGGCCTATGGTGACACCTTCATGATAGTAACCACGACGGCTCTGGACAGAGAGAGACTTCCCGAGTACAACCTGACAGTGGTTGCAGAGGACTTTGGTTCTCCTCCTTTCAAAACACTGAAGCAATACACCATCAGAGTGAGCGACGAAAACGACAACCCTCCTTTATTCAGCAAGCTGGTCTATGAACTTGCAGTCATGGAAAACAATGTTCCTGGCTCATACATTGCCACGGTTGTGGCCCGTGATCCAGATCTAGGCGACAACAGCAAAGTCACTTACAAACTTCTAGACGGGGAAGTGACCGGGGGGGCACTGCTCTCCACGTATGTTACGGTGGACCCGGTTTCGGGCTCCCTGTACACGGCACGGTCCTTTGATTACGAAGCTGTAAAACAGATTGAAGTTAAAATCGAGGCAAGTGACAGTGGGTTTCCCCAGCTCTCGAGCACTGCCTTGATTGAAATCAAAGTGGTAGATCAAAACGACAACTCCCCGTATATCACGTACCCCGTTTTGCAAAACGATTCTGCGGACATCCCCATACCGTTCAATGCGCCATCGGGATACATCTCGCTTCGGGTTAAGGCCAGAGATGCAGACGAAGGGTTAAATGGCGAGCTCTCTTACCGACTTATAGAAGACGATCAGATCCTGTTCTCGATGCACAGAGACACCGGAGAAATTGCATTGAAATATGGTTTGTCTTTTCTTTGCGGGGACGTGTTGGAGATCAAGATCGCGGTCAGCGACAACGGAAGGTCCCCCAGGTCATGCAACGCCACGATCCGCTTCGTGGTCGCCGAAATGCAGCTCGCCGACAAGCAAAGTGTGCTTGTTCTGGAGTCTAGCCAAGACGCGTGGTATAACTTGGACGTCTCGCAGGTTGTGATTATTATGCTTGGCGGAGGTTGCGTCTTGTTGATTATAGCAATCGCGACAGTCGCCCTCTCTTGCAAGCGCAACCCAAGAGACAGGGACAGTGATGTCAAGAGAATGACACAAGGACACTTTGAAAAGCACCTGCTTCCGACACACAGCGATGAGGATCCTGACATTTATCAAGGTCCTAAAGCGCTTGTCAGTGGCCAAAATGCTTCTGTACAGCGTGACTCCATCCACTTTTATCGGGAGACCGGGAAAGACCCTTCTAAGGTAGGACTAAACTAATTCAATCTAAGTGAAAGTGTAGGCTATACTGTTTTGTGTTAGTCCTACATGCTAAAAACTAAACTATTATTACTTTCAGGGTTTCCCTGCGATCAGCACGCAGCATTTTGAACCAGTGTCTTTGTGGCAGGGGGATAAGGACAACCTGCAGATTAGGTGAGTGGTGGTCACGTGACACACATAGAATGTGTTGACTATTTTGCTTTGCGAATAAAAAGTCCCACTATAAATACCTATCTTGTTCACTCAAGTTGTAAAGTCCGTTTCAGCAAACTATGGTGACTTTCCTTCTAAACCGTAATGTTCTGCTCTGCAAGATGGTTCGTTTCCGGTTGTGACGTCCCTTTACAATGCCTGTAGCAGAGAGCTGGTTGGTGGTGGCTTCTCCAAATGGAATTCATTACATGAATGGGTCTTAGTTCCACAAATGTTGTTGAATATTTAAAACATGTAAAAGAAAAAAAGCCTAACTCATGTTGACAAGTCAACTATGAGTCACCAAAGGGAAAGAAAGCATTACACTTTTAAAATAAATTTGCATTTATAAACACATGTAAATCTGAGCTGTGCATAAGTAACGGTTTCGCCCTGGGTGAAGACTTGTTTTGCTTTCGTCTATATAGGTCGCAGAAAATTTTTGCCTAGAGGCAAATGGTAATATTTCTGACAGCATAAGTCAATAATCAGATAGGTAATGTGATGTGTCAGAGTGGAGGTTAATTGATGTTTCTGTGTTTACAGTGGTGCTGACCAAATGAGTGTAAAGGACAGCGGCAAAGGAGACAGTGACTTCAATGACAGCGATTCTGACATCAGTGGTTATGGATGCAAGAGAACTCCCAGCATTATCAATACACGGGCAACTGGTAGGCTTTGGATTCAGGTTTTTTAGCTAGCAGCTGTTTTGTCATTCACTTTTTAAACACTTTTTGTAAATAGCTAAGTATTTGCATTAAATGTGTATAAGAATTACAGTTAGATATGTTTATTTCTGTTTTTAAATACATATGTCTAATAGAAAATAGCATTATGCTGTAAACAGGGAGAAAGGCTTTATGAATTCCTTTTGTTGGCTTATAGCCATGCCCCCTTCCCACGCTGGATGACCACCAGCTGGACTCAGTTGACTCAAAATCTGTTTTTGTTTCCTTTCAGGTTCCTTTTACTCTGCCAGCACCCTCAGTTCGGATCTGCAGGACAGATACAATGCTGTGCCGACCCATTTAACGGTGGCTTGCAGAACCACGTACGCAGTAGCGTTCTCCCAGATGCCCGTCCGTGCCGGTCCCCACGCCAGTGCTGCTCTCTGCGTTGGCTCTGGCTATGGTCCTGGCGTCTCCCAGACCAGGGTCCCACTGCAGACTTTCTCCAGGTCTGCCACAATGCCGCTAGGCTTCAACCAGCATGGGCACCAGGCAGAGACCCAGCCTGGTGAATGGCAGCGGCAGAACCAGGGTCCAACCTCCTCAGTGGGGTCAGAAGTGGCTACTTCACTGTAAACATGGGGAGCTCACTTGCAGAGGCTGACATTTTCTTGTAGTGGATTCAGCAGCACTGAAGTACAGTAAAATGTTCTGATGCAGAAAGTTTCACTGCATGACATGCAGCATTGTTTTTATAATAAGGAATCGGAAGGAAATACTGCAGCTTTCTGATCACTGAGTTCCATTAGTAATCAAAATGACATTAACTTGTGTTTTCAGTTTTTATTGTTTGCCAAACAGCTTGTTATTTTTTACGTCTATGGCAGGAAATTGTATATAAACATTTAAATATTTATTTAAACTGTATTATAGTGTATATAAATATTAAAATGCATATGATGGTATGCTGCACTCTGTTACGCTGTGATGCATTTTTTCATTCCTGTTTCAAAGCTACATGCTGTTACCTGCCGTTAGCGATAACTTGACTGGGAAATTCAGCAGCACGCAATTCTGTATCATGTCAATTTCCTGGAAATGCATTTTTGCATTTTATGCATTACATTAGCATGGGTGATACATAGCCAGTTACATGTGACTACTTGAGATATGACATTCTAGATCGAAAATTCTATTTGGAAACATAAAATTGTGCAGTTGGAATTAAGTGCCATTATCTTTCTTTGTGTCAAAATCATGTTAAATACTTGACCTCAGTCTAACCCTGAACTGCCCCCTGTTCCATAGGCACCACACATCCCTGTGTATATGTGCATGCAGCCAAACCAACAAATCTGATTTCTAAGACTGTGGGGGAAAAAGCCATTGGTGAATATGATTGGCTGCTATCTTTGCAAAACTGCCTGATTATTGGTACCTTTTTTGTCTTGCCCCATTTTCAAGCTAAACATGAACCAAAAGCCCAGGCAACTCTAAGCTTTTCCCCCAGGGAGTACAAGTTGAGAGAGCCCAACCAGGCACTTACACTGATAAATACATGTGAATGAATGAATGAATGAATGAATAAACAAAACAAGTAAATACATTTACGAGAAAGATATATCTTTAAAATAACTTTAAAATATAATTACATTTTTTTGAGCTTATCTTCAAACAGCATTTTCATCTGACCAATAGGGGGTGCAATTGCATAAGCCTAAAAGCTGATCTTGAAGAATAATTACCTTATATCTCAATATTGAGCTTGAAAAATTGTCATTTAAAGCCCTCACAAAGTACTGGGACACAATAACGTGCCTGCAATCCTCCAGCAAAAAAAGATGGAGAACTTAATTACTTTGACTCATCCCACCAGAGTAATACCATTAATTCAGAACATGAGGAACCGGCCAAAACAAGTACAAGTTGCATCTCCTCGGCAACAGATGGCAAAGCTTATAAATCATGCTTATGCCCCAATGAGTGTTTTAATCAAAGCTGTCAGATCATTGCAACTAGCGACTATGGGCCAATCGCAGACAGTATCCACTGTCATTGGTGATAAGGATCACATCTTAAACAGACTGTACCTGCTCCCTATTCGCTGAATTTACCTGGAGCGGAAGTCTTTATTTTAGGGGATGCTTTTTTTGTTGTTTTTACATAAGCCTGGCTTTGTCCCCACAGGAAAGAAAGCACACGTGATAGCACGAGAGCACGAGGGACGTGATCCCACTGTTGCCTCCGTGCGATTTCAGACGCCACTGCTGTCAGAGCAGGCTGAGCTTCAGGGAATACTTAACCATCTGGGGAAGCTGACAAACGAATCTGTAACGTGTAAACAACACATGAGAACTATATTAAAAGACTGTGAATAGAGATGCTGATCCCAGTCTGCACACTGCCCTCATTTTCTATTTGAGTTTCACTGGCTGCAGCTCAATGATAGATCTAATTAGAAATTGGCAATACCAATTTATAATGCTTAAAATTTACAAACTTAATTCTTAATATCAGATATATTAAATTTTGAGGAATTCTAAGGAAATTCTATGGAAGGCATTATAGGTTTTCGTGTTCAAAACTCATGATGATGTACACATCTGTGAAGTGTAACAGAGGCAAAGTGAGGGAGCCTCGTTTTTGTACAACTGTTCTTTTCTTTCGCTCTTGGGATACCAACATTTTCCACGCTGTTGTTCAGGCGTTGGCCCTGCAGAAGCCTTGACTGCTTGTGATATGTTAGTTTTATTATGTATTAATTTTGCTTTAATATTAGTTCAGCATGAGTGTCCTTGTCAAGCTCTGGCTGGATGCATAGCCAAAGTTCACAAAGAAAATAACTAAAAACATATTTTAAAATATAGACAGACACGTGACAAATGGTATATTTCTGTTTGTACTATTACCTTAAACAAAGGAGGAATTGGACCATTGTTGAGCAGACATTATTAGAATGTCTGTGTATTTCATCTCTGTTTGGTGACTGAATGGCCTTTCAGTATTTGTCAAACCAGAGAGCTGGTCAATTGCCATAAAGGTTATGCATTTGCTCCTGTCTAATTGAGTTATATTAGTGTTTTGACCTACATTCGGTTTATAACATCAATAGAATATTGGCAATTTTGTTGACTTTAATCAAAATTTCATAGGCTGGTCGACTGAGCATTGGCAAGTTTGTGTCCTCATTTCTGACTCAATCAATGCCCCACGTCATGGTTTCTGACAGATGATTCAGCAGAATTTTCAGCTACAACAATTTGAAAAAATTATTTAAAAATTGTCTCCATTTGTTGCTTCAAATGCTATGTCCATTAACACTGTAAAGGTTTAAACTGGGGTATTTATGCACATGGCCTTTTCATAGAGTCAGGGCTTCAGCTGCACAGATCATTCAATCGCTTACATGAAGGTTCTCTGGAAAGCAGGATTCCATCTCAGATTTGCCCACATCATGGTCAGATTGCTTAGACTGTTAGGAATAGGCTCATGTAGAACAGTCTCGGGATTCTTCAGGACACACATACACAGATACAGTGGTACCTCGGTTCTCGAACTTAATCCATTCCGGACTCCGGATCTCTGTTTCTGGTTGTTGTCATTAGTCCTCTGTATTAAGTCCGCCTTTCAGCGCTGGCTTAAAGCAACGCATTCTGATCCTGACGCAGTGCATTACGGTTAGATGCATTGCGACCTTTCACCCGGCTTGCACAAACTGGAACCGCCTCCATGACGACACACCTTTGCCCTAATTGGCTGAAGAGTTTAGTTACACGCATGACGTTTGTATCCCAGGCAGTTCCGATGCTTAATCTGCTATTTCTCCCGAATATCACGTAAAGCAGTGAGAACTGGTTTTCAGTTAATTTACCTGGTAAAATAAAGTTTAAATAAATGACATAAATGCTCTAATAGTACACGTAAGATATGGGTTTATTTATTGTTAGTTACTGTAATGTTGCGCTGCTTTATTTGGTTAATCGTCCAGTCTGTGAAGAAAGCATTCAAGTAAGATTGCATTGTAGTATGACTCATTTCCTGGCGCGTACAATTTATATTAGGTCAGCGCTCACGGTTCGACTTCTGATATTCAGATCGAGTTCTAGATCAAACTGGTTTGTTCGACTTTCAAGAAATTCGAGTTCTAGTGAGTTTGAGAACCGCGAGGTACCACTGTACATGCATACTGGTACAGTCTCCTTGCAGCGGTCTCACACACATACATGCATATAGATAGTCATTATCTGAGGTGTCATTTCGGTAAATCAACAGGCATTATTTCAGAATCTCGCCCAGGAATGTCGGCTTTTCAGCTTTAATAACACAATTCATTTGAACAAGCAGAACAATGGCACCATTCAACAAACACATATCACAGGTCACTAGCACTTTAGATATCCCAATAACATATGCTATAAACTACACTGTCACAGCTTATAGAAAAAACTGGTCAGTGTATCAAACTAAATCAACAATCCAGAATTTTTACATTTCATAATCTTCTTATTATACACTCAGTTTTTAGCATTTGTGTCACCAGTCACATGGATGTTGCCATGACATTTTTAAGATACTGTTGATAGTATAAATACACATGGTTATGCATCAATTTTCTGCAGCTGTTCAATAACAGATCAGGATATAAATACAGGTTGAATAAAGAGGTCAGACACAAAATACTGGCATGCTGTATTCTCTTTCGGGCTTTGTGTCACAAAACATATGTGTTCTTTTACCGCCATCTAATGGTGAGAAACCACATGTCACGTTATGGGCAGCGCATCGTAACGTTATCCAGCAAACACGGCTTTCCTGTTCTGCTCTTCTTGTTTACTCTTGCTGTTACAGCCCTCTTGTTTCCTGTTGTTGAGTTTTCAGCTCCGTCTTCCACATTAAGGAAAGATCACGCGGAGTATTTCTTCACATATTATGGCTGTATTCTCTCTTTGTTCCTTTGCTTTTACATACAGTACCAACAACACCCATCACTGTTTTGTTCCGGCTCAAGTCAGAAACTCAACGAAAATGTCACTTAAATCAGAACATATTGCATACAATTCATTCGCACATGAAATACGATGTAAACCGTATATGGGGGCATGTAATTTTAGTACATTGCACTTTACAATTTAACTAATAATATGAACAGATAATACATTATAGCAGACGAGAGCGTGCACATAATTTAACACCTGTTTCAGCTGACTAGATCAAAGTCGGCGTTTACACTGATTACATTTGCTTTCCGATTGGCAAAAATATATTCTAATTAATCTACATTGCAGTAAATAATATACAAGTATATACTATTTTGATTTCAGTCACATATTTTAATAAAATGTAGTTTCCCCCTGAGGGAACTAAAAAAATGGCCCCACATCATCAAAATATCCCAAATCAAAATTTTTTATCGCATTGTAGGGACAGCTGGTTATATATGTTGCGTTGTAGGTTGCTTGTGGCGGTCTCAGTTCTCTGCTCCTTTCTAGAAACCAGCAATGAAGAGAACCAGGGGGCGGAGACCTGCTTGTTAACAAGACCAGTTTTAATTGGCTGAGGGACACTGAGGTTGGGGATAAAAGCCTGGCCGCTCCTGCCCTGAGACAGAGAGTCAGTCTGTTGTCATTGTTGACTGGTTGCTTGTTGTGGTTATTTGGCCTGGTTTAGAGTAGGATGTGCTGTAAGCAATGTTTATTTACTTCTTTTTTGTTTGTTGTAATTAGGCCTTTTGGGAGCTTGGTAGGGAGGTGGGTGCCGTTTTTGTGTTAGTGTGCTTTTCTCCTGTTTTTTTGGTTAGTTAAGGAGTGAGGGCAGTTTCTGTTAACTTGTTTATTTTTGTATTTTGAGGTAAGGTAGTTCCACTCCGAATAGCTAGTCTTGGTTGGTTTGTTATTTTGGCCTCCCCCCCCTCCTGAGGTTTATGTTATGCTCTCAACCTTTGTAAATAGCTGTTTTGATTAAAAAACTTTTGTAATCTGAGAATTTCTCCTTTTTGTTTGTTTCTATTATGGCATCCTAACCCCTATGGCCTGTATTACGAAGCGGGGTTACTGGCTTATCGGGGGTAACTTGTCGGATTTAAGGTAGTCTGGGCAAAATGTAAGTGAACGAATATCAAGTCGAAACTGTGGTACCTTAAATCCGACAAGTTACTGCGATAAACCAGTAATCCCGCTTCGTAGTACAGGCCACTGGATTGCTTAGTTGTGCAGGGTGCCGTAAGAATAAATATATATATATATATATATCTAAATTGTAAGATGTCTTATTTCCTCCAAACAGAAGAAACCTAAAATTGAAGGACACTCTTCCTTGGGTCTCAGGAGGAGATATTTATCCTCCTGTGACCCCACCTATTCATTTATGTCCATTGTAGTGGACATTTTGTTTTTGCATCTCTCTTTTCACTGATGTAAGGAAACATATTTATTCCTGTACACTAAAGAGGACATGCTGTGAAATTAAAAATAAAAATAAATTTGAAAAAATCTAAATTGTAAGATGTCTTATTTCCTCCAAACAGAAGAAACCTAAAATTGAAGGACACTTTCTTCCTTGGGTCTCAGGAGGAGATATTTATCCTCCAGAGACCCGACCTATTCATTTATGTCCATTGTAGTGGACATTGTATTTTTTCATTTATTTATTCACTGATATTGGGAAATGTTTTTATTCTTGTTGTGCACTAAAGAGGACATGCTGTGAAATTAAAATAAGAATAAATTTGAAAAATTCTAAATTGTAAGATGTCTTATTTCCTCCAAAGACAAATAACCTACAATTGAAGGACACTTTTTTCCTTGGGTCTCAGGAGGATATATATATAAACCCACCCCCCCAAAACATATGCCAGGATATATTTAAATAATTTAGGTGTTCTGTTTTTACAAACAAGGTTGCCATGGCAACAAACTGGCAAACTCATAAACAGTATAAATGAAATGGTTTATAATAAAGACAAGACTGCCCCCTGGTTTGTAGATTAAGTTCCCAATTACTGGGGTTCTTGAAAATCAATGTTAATTAATTTAATTGACTTTTATGGGCCCAGTGATTATCGGCTGATTTTCTCTTAAGCTTCAGAGAAAGAGTCTGAAATTCTCCAATCCAATACAAGTAATTTCAGATAAGTATAGATCAGCCACGTCCCCTTTTCCAGTGTTAATTCTATATCTTAAATATCCTAAGAAATGTTAATTCTTTAACTTAATAAATTGTATTGTTGCTCTTATTGATTCTAGCAGTAGCAGCTATGTGTCAAAGTTATGTCCTCCTCTGTGTATATCAAAAAATAGGCTTTTTGCTCCCTCCCAGCTCCCAACCAGTCAGTTCATGTTTTTGCTCCCTCCCAGGTTCCAGACAGTTCATGTTTTGCTCCCTTCCAGCTCCTAGCAAGACAATCCATATTTTTGCTCCCTCCCACGTTCCAGACAGTCCATGTTTCTGCTCTTTCCCAGCTCCCAGTCAAACAATCCATGTGTGTGTTTGCTCCCTGTCAGGTTCCAGAAAGTCCATGTTTATTCTCCATCCTAGATCCCAGCCAGATAGTCCATGTCTGTTCTCAGGTGTAGCTTATCAGCTGTGCTTTCTATGCTCATGTGTAATGGGTGGGCTTTGTCTCTCACACTCTTCTCTGCATTCACACATGTCCCACTGTGGAACTACAAAACAGTACATTCCTGTTTATTAATATTTGTATTTGTAAAGGAGAATTTGTGCTCACTTACATTATAAGGAGAAATAGTTAGCATAAGTGTTTACAGTCCTGAATAGCATGTTTTGTGTAACAACCTTCACAAATCAGTCACTACAAACAGAATGTTCCACATTAACTTGGTGAGTTTTGCCTATTCTTCTGTTATTGGCAGACCCTACAGCAGTGTCACATGCTGGTTGGGGATCGTTCTTAGGCACCAGTTGCCTGGTATTTCTAGAGATTCTCAGCAGGATTGAAGCCAAGGCTCCCTCACACTCTTATTGTTAAGCCACTCCCAGCTTTGGCTGCCGCATTTGGATGGTTTTCCTGAAAAGAAGAGAAGTTTAAAACTTGGTTGAAAGGAAAGTTTTATCATAAATGAACTTTGCGGTTAAGTCACAGGAAGTTTAGGTGAAATTATTGTATATATATATTTATATAAATTTTACTTGGTAAAATATATATGTGTGTGTGTGTATATATATATATATGTATTCAGCATGATTCATGTGTAAAATTAATGATCAAATTAGAAATCTGTTCTCACAAGTATTGCATTATTACGGTACATACCTGTGATACAGTGATACATAGATTCTGTGTTAAAAATAATATAGGATTTAAACACTGAGCTTCATATCCTGGTTGGTGGACCTTTAAAGGAAAGATTAATGGTTTTTACTCGAAATAATTATGCCATTGTGTCACCGCCTACAATATTTTCAGTATGTAAATCTGGCAGTTATTTAGTCGTTTTTATAAACACCAGGGGGCGATAAAGTCTTTTGTAAGGCTACCACATTGTCATTTGCGCATACTGTGAAAAACAACGTAATGTAAGCTCTACAAAATGGCAAATGCAATGCACTTTATATGAATCTGGCTTCATTAAACATACACCCAAATCCAGAGAGGTGCGGATGCCCTGTTCTTTACATGTAATTATGTTTTTACATTGAGCAAGACAAACCTGTCTTCACTGACTTATTTTTGGTTCAACTAAATTATTGTTGAGAAGCCTGTTCTCTATATCTGAACTGCACTCCTCTTTGCTGTCTGACAACCTGCGAACACAATTCTCCTAGACCTCTGTTCAATGTCGAGCATGTGTTAAACAGTAGTGGAATGTTAATTTAAATGCAGAAAATCATAGGAGTGGTCTAGCTTGTAGTCTAGAATTCAGTGCTTAACCTCAGTTGATTTAGTAAAGAAGGTTTCTCAGTAGTTATATTTAACATTGGAACATCATTTGGCTAAAATCCTATTTAGCAAGTAGCCAGAATGAGCAGACATACATTTCTGGGAAGAAACACTTTACAGAATAAGTAAACAGTCACTCTTTGGGATGAACAGGAACTGCTCATTAACCTGAACATCTGAAGATCCTGTAATAGGGGGAGCCTTCTGCTGCTGGTTTTGTTCATTCATCTCAGCCAAGAGCTGATTCTTCCTACTGGGTCTCAGGATGCTTGCTGACACCTGGGCACAGCAGCAGGTGATGCATGACAGCCTGGCATTCGACCCTGATGACTTAGTCATTGGAGTGAGAAGCTTCCCCTTCCACAATGGCCCATTTGTCTTGGCCTCGCGGAATCTGTTTCCTGATTACTTTCCATGTCCATAGAAGTGCGAGCTTGATTGGGTTTCCTTGTGTCGTGCCAGCTAGCGTTTAGGCATGCAGGGAGGGGGCCGCCGTCACGTCAGGTCAGACCATCCCTCTATTTCACCTCCTTGTTTATCTGTGGTGACAGAGGTCATATTGTGGTGACATGACATCATACTCCAGTTTGTAGGCTGGCCTGACAGCCCAGGTCCCTCTTTAACTGTCAGCAGCAAATCATTTTCTGCGTCCCTAGATGGGATCCAAGAGGTGTTCCTGCAGCTTAAATTATTACTGCCGGTGGGAGAGGAAGCGGGAAGGTGCCCTCTGATGACGGCTACGACTGGTGCAGGGTCTGACTTAACGGTGCTAAGACAGAACAATGTAACCCCAGGGAAAGCTCGCGGTGAGGAGAGACTGCTCCGCTGCCTTATGCACATACCCGTCTCAGTCTGTGCTCCTCTCATTAATATGACACCCAGCTACTTTCCAAATATATCAAAGTTCCAAAAATCCATAGGAATCTTTGCTTTACCGTAGAAATCATTTTAGCTGCAAGGCCTTTTTTGAAAGCCAGTGGTGAAGTTTGGTCACATTTTGGTTGATTTCCGGTGAGGAAATTGCCTCAGTGGTGTACATATTTTGCTGACATCCTTGTTTCTCAGCACTTGGTCTGCTTGTGAGAATTTTCTGACCCTGAACTGATATTTGTCTGTGCCCAGGTTTAAACTGTCAGCTCTGATTCTGCCAAAGAATCAGACTTCTATTCATTCTGTCATCAGTAATGATTTAAGAGATTTCTGAGCAAAATGATTCCGTCAGGCAAGATATTCTGCCAAGATCCAAGGAAATCAACCGCATCACTGGCATGACAATGGAAAAAAACAGGCTTCTCAAACTCAGGGGTCTTGCACTAAAGCCTTGAAGCTTCAAATTTGATGAGACCATGCCTGCAGGTCCTTATAAGTAACATTAAGGAAGTCTTGACTTAAATTGGTTTAGACCTATGGAAAAAAGTGTCCATCTTATTAAGGAAAGCAAGAGGCTCTTTGATATGGCTATATCAAAAGCAAGCTTATGGGAAGCAGTGGTGAGCTTTTCAGCTTCCAGCAGTCTCTGGAGAGTGGCAGGCATTGCAGGGAGAAAATAATCTGTACCTGCAAGCAGGTTGGTTTTGAGGAATGGTTTGTGTTGAACTGAGGTTAGCTGGGGTCAAGGAGATTTCTCATGTATTATCACAAGGGAACAGCAAATAGTTTGCCAATTTTTGCATGGTCTAGGGTGCGGGATGAAAAGAAAAGAGGGCAGTGGGCAGGAGATTGGGAATTCTGGAGGGATACACCGTAGCCGCAAGAGAGAATGACTTCCTGCTCTTAACATTTTGCCATTTTGGGGAGTGTCATTGTCTTTCTGGCATTTCGGCCATTTTCTGTTAGAACAAGGCTTGCATGCACTGAAAGGCTTATACTTTGAGCACATGATATGTTGTGTTTACTTTCGGGACAAAGGTATCACTTCTGCAAAGAAGACTCTGCTTCTGACCACTACTCACGTCTGCTTTAGGGATGTTCCCGCTGCATTCATATGTTAATTGGTGATTTCTTTTCTTAATGCTTTATTTCATAGCAAGAAGTGCCACACAAAGACCTCGGACTGAATCAGTGGGTGACAATTTCAAATGATGGAATTAAAACACAATCTTTTATCCCCCCAAAGAAGAAAATAAATGATGAAATTTCTAAGTTGTTTCTCTAACACTGTGAAGGACTGCAATAGACTTTGTGAGAGACCGAGACAAATTATTTTATGCAGTTGTCTGCAATTTTTTACTTCCGGAGACGAGTAGATGAGTGTGTTGCTTTTTTAGCCAACAGACACCATGAAGAATTAGAAGGCAGGAAAGCAAACTGTGGCCACAGGTGCCTCATAAGGTCTGTCTCTCTTAATATAAGACTCTGTCCTAAGTTGCAAGCTTTGCCTGCAGCACATCCAGAACTGTTACCCTGCTATTCCAGTTCTTAATTCCTCTAGGCATATTCAATTAAAAATGGCCAAGCCTCTTATTCTTTCTGCTATGTGCCATCTGCTTTTTACTTCTTATAAATATCATTGTCTTTAAAAATAAATAAATAAAAACTTTTGCCAGGAGCAATTCTAGGATTTGTTTATGGTGGGTGGCATAAAACGGGCTATAATTGATACAGAGTGGGCAACATTATCATAGGCCAATGACATGTTTTGATTCAGTGAGTGACAGGGGGTACTCCGGGGGCCAATCAGCATTCAGTTGGGGCCAGACCCGCCCCTGTGCGCACTCGGTTATTCGCTGACAAAGCGAAGACGATGGTGTGAGCAGCTACAGATATTCCTGGGAAATAAAATGCATTAGTGTAATTAAAACGACACAGTAAAGAAGAACAAAAACTGGATTTATAATGAACCTGCAATGAATATTTATGTGTGACAATTTTGCATGATGGAGTGCAGGCCTTTAGGGGCAGCGGGGAAATGCAGAGTTGATGCAGGAAGGTTAAAAGAGATGCCTCGGTTTTATAAATTTAATGATTTGAATTATCCTATCTGTGAGTTGCCAATTAGCATTATTTCTGGGTATACAGTACAGATGACACTCTACAATTAAAATCCAGTTCATCATGGTTAATTCTATTTGCATTGTAAGAGAAGTGTGAGATTTCAGACTGAGGGGTAATTTGGGGGAGGGGGGTGTTGGTGGGTGGGTGGAGCTTGAAATCATGTCACGTTCTAGCAAATTCAACGGCCTTTAAGAGAAAATGTAGTAAGACATACAGACATGATCAGACCTGTGCAGATGCATGCCACTCACAGATGCTGCTAACCTGCTATTCTTGGCTCTCATCCCTGCAAATTGTTTATGACCTGGATAAAATCACATACCAACTGTGGCACAATAAAAAAAAAAACACACAAAAAACCTCTAGTCCTCATCCAGCTCTATTTTACTTTTGCCATATGATTCCTTATAAATTAAATGTGATTCCAAAACATTCTGTTTCTGGCCCCATGTGATATAATTTGTTCTGAGCCTTAATCTTTATTATGGTATTATTTTATCTTACGTCAGCCTTCATCTTGCATTTATCTTGCTGTGTAACATAGTTGGGCTACACCTTTCTTGCTCTGTTTTAAAGCACATTTTCTTTGAAAAGACAAAACTGCAATTTGTTGAGAAAAAAGTTGAAAAACTTTTTGAATATTTATTTCAGTTCTAGCTACACTATATTGCCAAAAGTATTGGGACACCTGCCTTTACACACACAAGAACTTTAAATGACATCACTCCCATTCTTAATACATAGGCTTTTATATAGAGTTGGCCCACCCTTTTGCTTCTATAACAGCTTCAACTCTTCTGGAAAGGCAGTCCACAAGGTTTAGGAGTGTGTTTATGGGAATTTTGAACCATTATTCCAGGAGAGCGTTTGGGAGGTCAGGCACTGATGTTGAATGAGAAGGCCTGGCACGCAGTCTCTGCTCTAATTCATCTTAAAGGTGTTCATTCGGGTTGAGGTCAGGGCTCTGTGAAGGCCAGTCAAGTTCCTCCACACCAGACTCACTCATCCATGTCCTTATCAACCTTGCTTTGTGCACTGGTGCGCAGTCATGTTGGAACAGGAAGGGGCCATCCCCAAACTGTTCCCACAAAGTTAGGAGCATGAAATTGCCCAAAATGGCTTTGAATGGTGCAGCATTAAGAGTTCCATTCACTGGAACTAATGGGCCAAGCCCAACCCCTGAAAAGCCCCACACCATAATCCCCTCCACCAAACTTCACATATGGCACAATGCAGTCAGGCAAGTACCGTTCTCCTGGCAACCGCCAAACCCAGACTCGTCTATTGGATTGCCTGACAGAGAAGCGTGATTCGTCACTCTACAGAACACGTCTCCACTGTTCTAGAGTCCAATGGCAGTGTGCTTTACACCACTGCATCTGACGCTTTGCATTGCACTTGGTGATGTAAGGCTTGGATGCAGCTGACTAGCTATGGAAACCCATTCCATGAAGTTCTCTACACATGGTGCTTCAGCTAATCTGAAGGCCACATGAAGTTGTGAGATCTGTAGCTATTGACTCTGCAGTCAGTTGGTTCTGCACACTGTGCACCTCAGCATTCATTGTCCCTGCTCTGTGATTTTATGTGGCCTACCACTTTGTGGCCAAGTTGCTGTTGTTACAAATTGCTTCCACTTTCTTATAATACCACTGAAAGCTGACTGTGGAATATTTACTAGCAAGGAAATTTCACAAATGAACTTATTGCACAGGCAGAATCCTATCACGGTACCACACTCAAATTCACAGAGCTCCTAAGAGCAACCGATTCCTTCTCAAATGTTTGTAGAAGCAGTCTGCATGCCTAGGTGCTTGATTTTATACACCTGTAGCTATGTAAGTGATTGGAACACATGAATTCAATGATTTGGAGGGGTGTCCCAATACTTTTGGCAATATAATGTATATTTGAACCATAGCAAAGGGGTCATATTTCTGGATTAATTTATTCTCTGAAATTTAAAATATAATATATGTAATAGATTTTAAGCATAATTACCTTTTTCAAAATAGCCAATGATTTAATTAACTTTTCTCCAGCTCTACTGCAATTTTATTCAATCAAGAAAAGATATTTTGAATTAAGTTTAAACTGGGCACAGAGCATGATTATAACAGATGTTACTTTTTGAAGATATCATTTTGTGGTTGTCAGAACATCCTGATTAATGACAGCCATGCAGAATATGGTTACTGTATCAAACAAATGCATTAAAAACCAGTGAAGTAAGCTTGATGGTCTAATACATAAATTCTTATTAATTTATTCTATATATACAAGTTTCCTCTAAAGTGTTTCAGATGTTATAAAATTTTGGTATGCTTTGGACAGATTCCAATCCTTTATTGGATAATTGTTAGGTCATAATACCATTAACTACACAAAGCAGCACCCTTATGATGTGCACAGTTAAATGATATTTGTTAATACTGAGTCAGGTTTGGCGGGTAAGTGCACACAATCTATTGTCACAGTTACATACCTGGAGGGGTAGGCCAAAAACAATAACAGCTCACTGAAGCATCCCATATTAACAGTGTGGAGTCATGGGAACAATGAAGTTATCACTATGCGGTGCAATCATCTATCTCCAGAGATTGTTGAAGACACAGTGCTATACATAAGTTTAATTCTATACTCAGTACTTTCTATTTGAAAGTCAGCACGCATCCTTCAATTACTGATGCATAATGGGCACAAAGATTGCTTTGGTTTAATCACTTAGAGGACTAATCTGATTTTTTTGTTTTCATATTTCCCCACCTTAAAAAGCACCATGGCCTCCACAAGACAGATACAAATAAGATGTTTACAGGGGAAATGCTTCAGAATATTTCTTTTTGTTTTCGGTGGTTGTGACTCAGCTGCTGGTATTGTGGCCTCTAGCCCTGTGATTCCTAAGTTATTCCTAAGAATTCCTGGCCCAGGTGCTCTATGTCTCCCACCCTGTGATTCTTAGGTTATTCCTAAAAATATCTGGTCCGAGTGCTTGCTGTCTCCTGCCCTCTGATTCTTAAATTATTCGTAAGGATTCACATCCCGGTGCTCCCCGTCTCCCCGTCTATGATTCTTAGGTTATTCCTAAGAATTCCCAACTAAGGAACTCCCTGTCTCCCACCCTGTGATTCTCAGATTATTCTTACAAATACATGGCCCAGGTGCTTCCTGTCTCCTGCCCTAAGTTATTCAAGATTCAAGATCCTTTAATTGTCACATGCATAGTCATACAGGTACAACATGCAGTGAAATGTATCCTGAACCACTCTTTTGACTGTGCAACTGTTACAAAGGACATGAAAAGAAAAAAAAGGATAAATAACTAACTTTGACTATAATATGGATTTGAAGCAGATTTACAGATGTGCAATATGCAGTTATAAGTTATAAAGTAAAGTGCATTGTATGGAATAATGACAATGAGTATGAGACCCTGAGGTTGCTGTCCAGTATAGTATAAAAGTACTATAATAATATACTATAACACCGTGTAGAGAGAGAGGGGCGTGTCCTGATTGAGGAATCAGATGGCTTGGGGATAAAAACTCCTTCTGAGTCTTTCTGTCTTGGCCATGATGTTGCGGAACCTTCTGCCTGATTGCAGAAGCTGAAATAGTTTGTTACCAGGATGAGAATGGTCTTTTACAATCCTTATGGCTCTGGATCTACATCTCCTTGTGTAGATGACCTGCAGTGAAGGGAGAGCTGACCTGCAGCAGCGTTCCGCTGCACGGATCACTCTCTGAGAATTCCCGGTCCAGATACTCCCTGACACCCACTCTGTGATTCCTAGGTTATTCCTAAGAATACCCAGCCCGGGTCCTCCCAGTCTCCTGACCTGTGGTTATTGGGTTATTCCAAAGAATACTCGTTCCAGGTGCTCCTCCTCTCCCACCCTGCATTATTCCTAAGAATAACCTTTAGCCAGGAACAAAACCTATTGTTTGAAGTGATTGACTGATTGCTACCTGAAAATTAACATGTCTTAATGTGTAAATACTTTTTGTGGCTATTCGCACATTCTACTGAACGTCAAGTAGAAATTAAAATCAAATATCCAAAATTGGTTTTTATAATAATCAATACTGTGTTCTTTGGGTTTTAGGAGAAAAATATAAGCAGGAGCTTATATGTTTCTGGAAAACAACTAATTTTGTGAAGTTTTGAGACACTCGGTGGGGCACAGGCTTCGCTGCAGCCCCCACCCTCTGCCCCCTCCAGGCCATTTTAATATGTTTACTCTGAATCTTCTAATTAACACCCCACATCTTGTGTTTCATTTCATTCCCTTAACATTTTAACCCACTTGATAGTCATGAACGCAAACACATTCATAAGATTTAAGGTTCACTTCCCAGGAGCCCCCTGCTCATATCCTCATGAGCAAAGCATATAGCCTGAATTGCTTGAGTACATATCCTGTGGCATAACGTGTTGAACTGCAGGCTATGTAAGCAGACTTAAAATAACATTCTCTCAAAGGACATAAATAATGCAAGTCACCTTAATCCCTGTCTCTTCATTTGGTAACGTTCCCCCATGTATTTATGCAAACCCTGCCACAAGCTCTTCTTTGAACACCCAAACATGAGGAGCATAGATAAACCCTCACATCACTATGTCTGTTGAAATGGTCATTCCCCACTCAGTTCCATTCACATCATGCTACATCTGTGTTCCCCGGGAAAAGCATCGGAAGATGCCTGTGCAGTTCCCCTGTGGCAGGGCACTTTAAATCTGGACCTCAATTCCAAATCCAGGCCTTGTTTTAATTCTTCCAGGTAGTTAGTTTAATAATTGCTGATTCTGATTTGCTATAGAGGCTTCACACCCAGCTCACTTGTAAAGGAAGGCTGGAAAATCGGCAGGGCTCGGATTTTGAGGATTGTGATTTGAATAACCCTGCCATATGGTGTGCCTATGCAGTCCCCCTATGGTGTTCCTGCCCAGTCCCCCTATGGTGTTCCTGCCCAGTCCCCCTATGGTGTTCCTGTGCACTCCCCCTATGGTGTTCCTGTGCACTCCCCCTATGGTGTTCCTGCCCAGTCCCCCTATGGTGTTCCTGTGCACTCCCCCTATGGTGTTCCTGCCCAGTCCCCCTACGGTGTTCCTGCCCAGTCCCCCTACGGTGTTCCTGCCCACTCCCCCTACGGTGTTCCTGCACACTCCCCCTATGGTGTTCCTTCCCAGTCCCCCTATGGTGTTCCTGCCCACTCCCCCTACGGTGTTCCTGCGCACTCCCACTATGGTGTTCCTGCGCACTCCCCCTATGGTGTTCCTGCGCACTCCCTCTATGGTGTTCCTGCACACTCCCCCTGTGGTGTTCCTGCGCACTCCCCCTATGGTGTTCCTGCGCACTCCCTCTATGGTGTTCCTGCACACTCCCCCTGTGGTGTTCCTGCGCACTCCCCCTATGGTGTTCCTGCGCACTCCCTCTATGGTGTTCCTGCACACTCCCCCTGTGGTGTTCCTGCGCACTCCCCCTATGGTGTTCCTGCGCACTCCCTCTATGGTGTTCCTGCGCACTCCCTCTATGGTGTTCCTGTGCACTCCCCCTGTGGTGCATTTGCTAAAGTGGTTCCAACAATCATCTATGATGTGCAACTGCACCATCTTTAAAACGCATCACTGTATATTTGTTATATTTAAATATATTTTAACTTAGTGAAAGTAAAGACATAGTGATGCCGCACACAGATTTTGTTGTTAATTCTTCTATACCATGGTCTGAATTAACCTATTGACGGAATTCAACAGCCTGCCCAGCCTTTGGACCATTTGTGTCACATGCTTGTGACAGCAGAATGCCCACCAGATGCTCCGTGAGAACTTTGATTCATAAAACCTGTGAGAAAATATCTTACTATTATTTCGCGGTTCACAAATTGGCATCAGGGTTTTAGCTTCAGGTGTTCAGGTGTTGTCATCAGCTGCCAAAACGACCTACTGACTTGAAAGATGCAGAGGTCTCCACAGCCCAAACACCAGCCAGATCCGATGTGGCCACCCCTGACTCAGTTGTCAGCAGATCCTCAGGTTGTCAGTTGACTCATCAGCTACCCTGGGCATGAGTTAGGGCCTTAATTGCAAAAGCAATAGAAAATGTCCTTGCCCTTGTCCTTTTGAACCTGAACTAATCTTATGTCTTGTCAGTGGGCAGAATGAACTGGTGATTAAAGGCCAGATTGGCAAGCACCATGAAGTTTTGGGTCCAATCAGTAGATTTAAGTTTAATATGGCAGGCACCACCTTCAAGGTGAAGTTAAGGGGAAAAGAAGCTTAGAAATGCTGGCAGAGTGCTGGTGATACATAACCATGCGTAGGAAAGAGGATGCGATTCTGTATTCCATCACAACATCCACCTGTCATGGCAGTGATAACCTGCACATTCTCTGGGTCAGCTCCCACTCCATTATCATTGGTGATGTGTTCCAAAAATCTCATGCTGCATCTGAGATAAACGGTGTCTTTTTGGGTCCAACTTCAGCTCATTTACATTCAGCTTCCAGAAGACCATTACTGCTCTTTATAGTGCTTTGGCTTTATCAGCAGCACAGACATATAAAGCTTCAAGAAAACACTGTAATGTGAAGGAGAACTGGCCCCTAAATACATACAAACACGCGAGAACAGGAAAAGCCTGTTCACTACAGGGCATCCAAATCATTTCCTCTCTGTTACGTTCGGCGTGCGAGGCGAGCGAGGAATCAGAGGAGAGAATACTCTAAAACGGGGTTTATTAGGGGGAAACATGTAACATTAATGACAGACCTGGGGAAACAGACTTGAACGCGGACTAATATACACAGGACTACAAGCAGGAAATGCAACACAACAGGTAAACGGAAGGATTCCACACGGGGTTAACGAGGTAGGCGTGGTCCACATGAGGGTGGTACCGGCATGGTGTGACAGAACCCCCCCCCCCCCCAAAGGCATGAACTCCGAGCGCGCCTCAGTGGAACGGAGAGACGGGACCGGGAAAACAGTATCTGGAAAAACAGGACAAAACCATTAATGAGGCACAGGGAACAAAACCGAAACACAGAACAAGCACAAGGACAAGTAGTAAGACAGGACCTGACAAAGAACGGAAAACACAGACAGACAAACCAGAAAAGGAGACACAGGGGGAACAGAGAACTGAGGAACAGAAGGACAAGGAGTGAACACGGGAGGCACAGAGGGACGAGGAGCAGAGACAGGGGCACCCCTCGGAAGGGGGCCCGTAGGTGACTGGCGAGCAGGTACCAGGGGAACCATAGGCGAGCCCCGACCTCTATGCTGGTGTCCCCTCCTCTTGTGGGACACCGAGAGACGGGAGTTGGGAGGGGGTCGACCCGTTTGGGGCATCAGCGGGGAAGACCGCCTCCAGGAGGAGTTCCTTGGGGTCACTGAGGGGACAGGACCCGGAGTCCCGGTAGCTGGTGAAGCTGGAACCTGAAAACCAGGAGCAGGAGGTGCCGAGGACGGATCCTGTGGCACGGAAACCCCTGGGGCTAGCGCTGGGATCTGTGCCTCAGGAGCAGGCGCTGTTCGCTTGGGGATCCGCGGGATAGCGTTCCCCCCAGACCCGGCCCCCTTCAGAGCCAAGCGTGTCCCCGAAAAGGGGTGAACTGCCCCTCGTTGTCCCCTCCCTTTCTGGGACACCGATAGGCGGGGCTCTGGACAGGATCGACCGTGCTGGGGAGAGGACAGAGGAGTCATTCCAGCACCGTAGTCCCTGGGGCCTAGCAGGTAGATCCCCGAGGGGTTCTGTTTGAGCTCCTCCTCTCCTTCCACCAAGGGAGGAGGAGTGATGACGACACAGTCTGGGACTTCCTCAGGGACAGGGGTTTCCAGCGTAGGCAGAGTTGGAGCCTCAGGCCCAGCAGCGGCCTATGGGATGCGATACAGGCGGTGGCGCAACCGGGACCTTGGGTAGCGGCGAAGGCCTAGGAGCCTTGGGCGTATCTGCAGACGGAGACGGCGTTGGGACGGGCAGGACAGGCGGAGCAGGAGGCGCGGCCTCGGGCGGAGCAGGAGGCGGAGGAGGTGTAGCCACCTCGTGCGCAGCGGCAGCAGGCTGGCAGGCGTCGTGCGCATGCGCAGCCGGAATGGGCGGCAGCATGGCAGCGGCCTCCGAGGGCGCAGCGACCGGGACTGCCCAGCCAGGCCCTTCCAGCATGACCTAGGTAAGCACAACGGTACAGATAGGCAGAACAGGTAGAACAGGCGAGACAAGAGCCAGTGAGTCAGGCGGGTCTGGCGGAGCCGGCGAAACAGGCAGGACGGGCGGAACTGCAGGCGGAGCTTCAACCGGTGAAGGCGGCGGGGCCTGAGGTGTGGGCGAAGGTGGAGCTATAGCAGGCACCTTGGGCGCAGCTGGAGGTGGGGCCATCGCAGTAGCCTCGGGTGCAGCTGCAGGCGGAGGCTCGGGCAGAGCACCGGGCAGAGCCGGCGAGACAGGCAGGATGGACGAGCCGGGTTGGACAGGCAGGACCCATGCCGGCGGGTCGGGGACCTCAGCAGGCTATAGTTCTGGAACAGACAGGTTAGGTGGGACTGAAACAGGCAGGCGGAAGTCGTGCGAAGGCGACGCAACAGGATGGTGGGTGTCGAGCACAGGCGAGACAGCCA